>NW_025802603.1:0-2075 GCF_021613505.1 Equus quagga | reverse complement strand
GATGTTCTCTGAGATTCCTGGATCTGTGGTGTGATGTATGTTAAATAAAAGTTTTTGTCCACAAATGCTTCAAATATTTCTTCTGGTTCTTCCTCCCTCCCTCCCTCCCTCCCTCCTCTCTCCCATCTACCCTTCCCTCCCTCCCTCCCTCTTGTATTCTCTTTTCACAGATGTTACACCTTTTGTAATCGTCCCAGCATTCCTGGATATTTGTTTCCACATTATTCAGTACTTTTCCTCTTCTTTTTAGTTTGAGAAGTTTCTTTTGACGTTTCGTTAAGCTCACTGATTCTTTGCTCTGTCATGCCCAGTTTTTTCACCAGCTCATCAAAAGCATTCTCGCTTTCTGTTACAGTATTATTTGTTTCTACCATTTCCTTTAGATTCTTTTTTAGGATTCCTGTCTCTCTGCTTACACTGGCCAACAGTTCGTGCATGTTGTGCACTTTTTCTATGGGAACCCTTAGCCTATTCACTACACCTGTTTTAAATTTCCAGTCTAATAGTTCCAAAATCTCCGTCGTATCCCAGTCTGCTTCTGATGCCTGCTCTGTCTCTTCAAACTGTGGCTTTGGCCTTTCCGTGTGCCTTGCACTTTTTGGTTGAAGGATGGGCGTGCTGTATGGGGACTGAACAACTTGATAAATGGGCCTTTCCTGTGAGGTTCTGATGTCGTAGGAGTTAAGCCATGTTAACTGTTTGATGCTTGATCAGGTGTCAGAAGCTCTGATTGCCTCTAGGTCGTTGGTTTTCTCCAGGGTTGTCGTTGTGTATTTTGTCTCCCCTCTTCTCTTTGGGTTTGCCTTTATACTACTTCTTGAGTCAGACCTGAGACTGGAAGTGTTTTCCGCTGAAGCCCCTATTGATCCAGGAGCCATATTGACGCGTTGGGAAGGTTTAGGGGAGGGACGAGTGTTCTGAATTCCTGTGATTATCTCTCAGGCTTTTCGTGAGCCTGTGACCCTGGGATTTGATCTTCACAAGTGCTTCTCAGACTTTTTGTGCCATGGGTGAGAGAATGCTCGAGGGAGCTGGGGCTGGTATTTCCTTTCCTGTCCGTGGAAAGCTACAGGGCCAAGGTAAGGGTGTTTCCCTTCCCCAGGCCAGTGATGCTCTGGTAGAAGCCAAGGCAGTGGCTCTGGTGAAAGAGTTCCCTCAAGGGAAGGCTTGCTAAGGACACAGGCTGTGCTGGGTGTGTCTCAAAATGGTTGCTCTTCATCTCTCCCTGCTGGAAGGATGAAGGAGTTTTCTATGATCTTCACCCTGAGAACTGGGGCTACTGGAGGTAAAACTCAGGAACGTGTGCAGGCCCCTATAAGTGGGGCCCCCAGGGGTTTTTAGCCTGAAACTGATCTACACTGAGCCTCCAGAAATTCCTGAGTTACAGTTAAAGCTTTGCTGCCCAGATCCTGCCTCCAGCAGAGGGCTCTGCTCTGTTCAGCTGGGATTCTCTGTGTTCACCCGCCTCTCCAGTTTTAGTGGTAACTGTTTGCCCTATGACCTCGATTCTCTGAAGGATTTAGGAATTGTTGATTTCAGTTTGTTCATCTTTTTTCTTGTTATGACGACAAGAGTGATGGTCTCTAAGCTCCACACACCTAGGACCACAAATGGGGAGTCTTTGAATCTTGATAATTTCAATGGGCTAATTTTAGCTTGTTTCCTCTGCAAATGCTTCCTTTTCATCCCTGTTTCTGGAAAAGGGAAGAAATGTCATCAGGGAGTCTATCTGCTTTTTTAAAGAAGACGTCACAAATTGCTCAGGGTCACGTCCCGTCCTAGAATTAAAGCTCCCTTTTTGTTCAAGCCCAGAAGTTTGGATGCCAGGCCCATGCTCTCCAGGTGGGATGTGTATGTAGGTGATTAGTCTAGGACTTTAAAAGCAAATAGTGAAGAAATAGCAAATTGCTCCATTAAAGGAGGAAATGTGTAGAGGGCAGACTCCTGGTGTCCACTCAGGATGGTAAGCCTGCTCCAGGTCAGACAGGTCAAAGGAGGCAGCAATTCCACTGGCAAGGGTCAGTCTCACTGTCTGTCCCTCCCCTGGGCCCCTGTTATCCTGGGCTGCATCGTTT
>NW_025802602.1:0-2953 GCF_021613505.1 Equus quagga | reverse complement strand
GTGGAGGGCCCGGGCTGCTGTGCCCAGCGGGGACACGGAGCGGCGTCCACGGACGCCGGCGGAACGGACGAGCCCGGCCCGGGAGAGAGCCGCAGAGCGCGGCCGGACTCCGCCGGGCTCGGCTCTGCGCAGGCAGGCGCGGCTCGCCGACGCCTCCCACGCCTCCCGCGACGGTGGCCCAGCAGCCGCGCGGGCTCCTCTCCTGGCGCGCGCGCGCGCGTGCACCGCCGCCCAGACGCTCCCAGGCCGCTGCCCCGCCCCCCCCCTCGGGCGGTGCACTGCACTGCGGACAGGGACAGGGACACCCTCCTGGGAGAACTCCTGGGGCCCCGCCCACATGCTCTGGACCTTCGCGGAGCCGCAAGGTGCGCTGACAGGGACTGCAGGGTCCCCGCCAAGCTCGCTCTCGGGGAACTGCAGCCTCCTCCCTCGGGTTTTACTTGAACGTCAGACCCGAAACCATGCAACGTCTAGAAGAAAACATGGGCAGTCAGCCCTTTGACATCAGTCTTAGCAGCCTATGTTCAAGTACCACGTCTGACTGGGCAATGGAAACAAAATACAAAATGAACAAATGGGACTACATCAAAGTAAAAAAATCTTCTGCACGGCAAAGGAAACCATCCACAAAACCAAAACGCAACCTAACACCTGGGAGAAGATACTTGCAAACCGTATATCGGATAAGGGGTTAATTAATACCCAAAATACAGAAAGAACTCATACACCCCAGCAACAAAAAAAAATCAACAACCCAATTAAATAAACGGGCAAAAGATCTGAGCAGTGACTTCTCCAAAGAAGATAGAGGGATGGCCAACAGGCATATGGAGAGGTGCTCGACATCATTAGCCATCAGAGAAGTGCAAATGAAAACTACAATGAGATGTCACCTTACTCTGGTCAGAATGGCTCCAACCAACAAGACAAGAGACAAGCGTGGGAGAGAGGATGTGGAGAGAAGGGGAACTCTCCTGCACTGCTGGTGGGAGCGCAGACTGGTGCAGCCACTATGGAAAGCAGTAGGGAGTATCCTCAGAAAACTAAGAATAGACCTACCGTTAGGATCCAGCTATCCCACTGCTGGCTATTCATCCAAAGAACTCGAAGACACAAATGCAGAAAGACCCGTGCACCCCTAGGTTCACTGCGGCATTATTCACAACAGCCAAAACTTGGAAGCAACCTAGGTGCCCATCAAGGGAGGAATGGATAAAGAAGATGTGGTATGTATACACAACGGAATACTACTCGGCCCTAAGAAATGATGAGACCCGGCCATTTGTGACAACCTGGATGGACCCTGAGGGTATCATGTGAAGTGAAATAAATCAGAGGGAGAAAGTCAAACACCGTGTGATCTCACTCATGAGCAGAAGATAAAAACAATCACAAACACACACAGAGCAACGGAGACTGGATTGGTGGTTACCATAGGGGGAGGGGGGAGGGGAGAGAGCAAAAGGGGTGATGAGGCTCCCATGTGAGGTGACGGACGATAATTAGTTTTTGGGTGGTGAACACGATGTAATCTACACAGAATTCGAAATATATTACAACGTACATCTGAAAGCTATATGATGTTAGAATCCACTGTTACTGCAATAAAATAAAATAAAATAAAATAAAATAAAATAAAATAAAAAAGTGTAGGAGCCTCAAGAGGCTGACAGGCTTTTGAAAAGGTATTCTAGGGGTTTTTATGGCTTAGCTCAGGGCGGCAGACACCAGCCTGAGACACAGCCGTGACACAGTCACTAACTTCAACTAAATTCTATTCCGACCGGAGGAAAATCAAAACTACTATAATAAGAATAATTTATTGAAGGCCTCACTTTGTGCCAGATCCCGTGCTAACCGCTTTGCACCAACTATCTCATTTAATCCTCACATCCAAAAGCTAGGTTACCGCTTCTCTCCCCATTTTAAAGGTGAGGAGACGGAAGCAGAATGATGGCAATCCGCCTGGAATTCCCATAAGGGTTCTCTATTTAATGACGTGACTTTTGGACGAGATTGAAAGGTTTAACACATTACAGTGAAGATGCACATCCCAGTATCACAGAACGTGAAAAACACTGAGTCCTGCAAAATGTATTAAAACGCTAATTACGGATCCTCACAGTCTCTTGGCGTGTTTCTTCAGATGAGGGAAAACCCAGTGTGAACAACCGCTGATGAGATGTCTCCAGATGAGGAACATGTCTGGTCTTTAAAGCCGGGAACTATCCCAGGAGATTCTGAGTCGGTGGGTCCAGAGCAGGCCTTGAGCGTCTCCGTTCTTTCCAAACGCCCCACAGGCTACACTTACGTGCCCCGGGCGTTGGGAAGTACAGCCATGCCCTACCCCGGGACGTTTCAGTCAACAACGGGGGCCCCATAAGATTAGTCCCGTAGAGCCTAGGTGTGTAGGAGGCTCTGCCGTCTAGGTTTAGGAACTCCGTGGTGCTTTGCACGATCACGAGATTGCCTGACCATGACACACTCCTCAGAACTCATCCCCACTGTTAAGCAAAGCATGACTGGACTGGACTGCCTTAGATTCTCCACGGTTCCAGACCCTGCACTGTTTGGATGACTGGACACACAGAGGGCACCGTGTCTGAGGCAGAGAGCAGCTGGAATCACACCAGCTCTCGACAGAGAGTCAAGGAAAGGCGTGCTCTGCTTACACGACTCTCTACTTTTCTCTGTGTCTCAACTATTTTACAGCTAATCGACTTTTTTTTAACCGAGCAGCTTTGCCAAAAACATGTTACCAACAAATACTACACAAACCAATACGAACAAGACAGATTAAATAAGCCTGACCCTAAAATGCTACTGAAAAGGCTTCTCTTTCCCTGGGACAATTCTGACAACCTTAGATTCTTCCACCAAGAGCAGCCAAGTCGAGGGAGATTAGTTCTAATTCCACAGTGCTACAGATGCGCTCAGTAGCAACTGCAAGCTG
>NW_025802601.1:0-2985 GCF_021613505.1 Equus quagga | reverse complement strand
GCCAGGGGGCTGGTCCCAGCTGTGATCAGCCACAAAAACCTCAGGAACGAGCACTGAGCACCCCCCGGTGTCCAGGCCATGATTCATCAGATGTGACACAGTGACTAAAGCCAATTAGAAACAGCTCTGGTCCCCACTGCTCTGTCCACTCTCCCCTTGCCTTAGGGTCAGGCCAGGTGGCCCCTCATGTTGCCTCCCCACCACCCAAAGGCAGTCTTTATGCTCTGCTCAGCCTCCTCAGGGGTGAGCATGTTCGTGTCGCCATTGGCTGTTCAGCGGTCAGGACTGAGGTGGCGTCTGTTATCAAACTCCTCTTAGATCAGGATCAAGAACAGAGCAGTGACCGGCCCCATGGAGGCAGGTCCGCTTCTGTGCAGGACCCAGATTCTTTCCTCATATGTGATCCCTCCCTTGTTCGAGATTAAGCAGTGCATCTCCAACACTCAAAAACTTTGCTCCAAAGCTTCTATTCCTGCTGAAATATAAGGACTTTGATTTTTGCTATGCTCTGTGACCAATCCTTACCATTTACTGGTCTCCTCACTAATGTATGAGTTGAATAAAATATTTTACACTGGTTCATTCTATACTTGTATGAGAGTCAGGTGTTTACCTTTTTGATTCAGGGTCACTCTGATCCCAATGCCCGAACATAGAAGTGGTAGGTGACTGGGATAGAGCACCTGTGACCTGGACCCCATGAGGTGGAGAATCTCAGCAATGACCCCTCACTGACCTCGTGGAGCATGTGCTTGGGGATGGGGGTAGAAGGGGCCAGGAATGGAGCATGCATCCAGAGATTCAGGAGCTGACCCTCTGGGACTGGTCCTCACCTGAGGGACAGGGTAGATGGTGGAGAGGAGCGCATGTGATGATTGGCACCAGCCACTACTGTGGTTTCTTGAACCTTAATCATCCTCTCACTCCCTCTAGAGAGAGGATGTCCTCATGAGGGATTTTTGCTTCTTTTTACTTCTCCTGAGAATATTGAATTTCAGATTGATGCCTCACTGATGGAAGTGGGTGTGATTTCACCTGAGATCGATCCTTTGCAGACCATTAGAAAGGTCTGGGAGCCAGAAGCAGAGTTCTGTGAGACAGGAACCTGTGGCCTGTGTCCCTGGTTCAGCTCCCAGTTTCCACAGTGCTAGGATCAACATGAACTAATGATGGCGATGGAGGACAGAGTGATGTGCTTGGTGGGGACCACTTAGGCAAACATTTTGCCTTTTCTTGTCCTCTCTAGACCCCTAATTTCCTAACCATGTGGTGAGCATGTGGAAAACCCCACTGCAGCTCCAGAAATAGGCCTTTAATTTCCCAAACCGATCAGAAAATCCCCTCCTTGGATGCCATGATGGAATCAGGGGAAATGGTCTAAGTGCTCTGGTCTGGACCTCATGACAACCAGGATTCCTGTTCAATGGATCAGGGAGGGAAGTCTCTCTCATTCAAGAGGATTTGTTGTGTGGATGCGATACCTAGGACTGCAGGGACATTTTTGATCCATGTGATAAATCAGCCTGTGGACACAAGAGATAATGGAGAGAGAACATCTCAAGTGAATCTCAGAGAAGAAGGAGTGAAGCTTATTGAGATTCCACACTTGACAACTAAAGAGAAAACTTTCCTGTGTCACCACTGAACACGGCATCCAGGACGCCAGTCTAATATTTGTAGCAAATCCACAACCCCAGAAAGGTCTCTGCCTTCAGTCTCACCACCTACCCACTCATCTTCTTTGCAGCATCAGGACTTCATAAACTTAATCAGATTTCATATATTCCATGTCAAATCCTCTAATGCTTCCTATTCCCCATCTAGCCCAGCCAATTGTTGGTGCTTCCTAAATGGCGTGGATGGATGTACCCATGAACATTCGGCTACCCTGCATCAAACACAGCTAGACTATGTGTCTGTGGTTTTTCCCTGACCCATCGTGGACTCTGGCCTCATGGCAGCCTGACCTTGACATTGAGGAATATCTGATGAATGTGAGATGATCAGATAATTTGTTGCTGTCAAGGATGGGCTTTGGGAGCATAAACTGAGAAGATGGGGCTACAAGCTGTACACCATGTTCCCTAGACTGGGTATGAGAACCTAGTTTTAGGCCAAACAAACAAACTAAGGTATCAAAAAGCCTCACTTCAATGAGAAAACTCAATGCCCAAGTCTGCAAGAGCCAGTAGAGCATTCTCTGTGCCTGCTTTTCCCAGAACACTGCCCTCTCAGGACCTGTCCAACAGCACTTCTGCTGGTCTCAGATCCAGGGGCCAGTGCCTCTGACTCCACTCAACTCTCCTGGAGGATGTCCTGATTTTGCTCACAGATCATTGTGATGTCACTACCCAGAATAGCAAAACAAGTAGGCCGTTTCATGGGATTTGAGTCTGAGACATTAATTGCCTGTAGATAACCAATGACCTCCGGATGGATAAATACGGGATGCATCGCACAGTCCTCACGGCGCCAGATATTTCAGGTTTACCCAACATTTTACTTTGCTTCTGCCATATGTCTGGAGCATCTTAAACCAAGTTCAAGGCCTAAGACTCTACAGTGTACTCTGTTGGTTCATACTGGTGAGAAATCTGTCTGGGATACCCTGACAGGCTGATTTATGTTGTTGTTGTCACCATTATTGTTGCTGTTGTTGTTGTGGGGGACTCCTGTTAGACCCCCCCCAACCCCACTGCACAAGTGCTGGTCATGCCTTCTCCAGTGGCCACTGGAACACGGCGCTGTTGGAGAAAGTCGCCCTCCCTCCTGCTGATCACTCTGGGCTCATTTGCCCTTAATGGCTGTTCTGGAGATTTATTCTTTCTTCTTTTGAATCTGTGATAGATTTCTGGTAGTTTTCCCTATTTTAGTCAAGTTTTGTCAATGTTATTAGTCTGAAGATTGATAAGTAAACCATTACTATGTGCATCTCTCTTTTTTTGAGGTCCGCCCTCCCTCCTTGACTTAGTGGCATCCAAGATC
>NW_025802600.1:0-1216 GCF_021613505.1 Equus quagga | reverse complement strand
TGACCCAAATTAGGTGTTCAGTAAATGGTGTGGATGCACATAATATGGAGAGTCAACTAGCCTGAGTCAAACAGAGCTGGACTTTGTTTCCCTGATTCTGCCCTGACTCCCTGATATGGACTGAACTGTGTCCCTCAAAATCCTAGGTTGAGACCCTAACCCTGATGTGACTGTCCCTGGAGATAAGGCATTGAAGGAGGTAATTAAGGTAAATGAGGTCATGAGGGTGGTGCCCAAACAAGTGGGGCTGGTGTGTTTATAAGAAGAAGAAGAGAAGCCAGGGATGAGCACACAGAGAAAGGTCCCTGTGAGGACACAGTGAGAAGGCAGCCACGCGCAAGCCAAGGAGAAACCAAACTGCCGTCACCTTGATCTTGGACTTCCAGCCTGCAGAAATGTGAGAAAACACATCTGTGGTTAATCCACCCCATCTGTGGTGTTATGTTATGGCAGCCCTGGCAGACTCACACACCCCTGGTGGACTTTGTCCCCAGGGCAGCCTGCCCCAGCATCCAGGAATGTCTGCTCGATTAGAGAAAAACAGACAATGGATTGAAACCAAGGACAAGCAGTGGTGGCAGTAATTGAAAGACACAGACTCTTTTCCTCTTATGTGATGTCTTCCTTGTTAGAGATTAAGCAGCGTGTCTCCAACACTCCAAATCTTTGCTTCAGAGGTCCTATTCCTGGTGGAATGGAAGTACTTTGATTTTTGCTACACTCTTCTCTTGGACCAATCCTTACCATTCACTGGTCTCCTCACTAATGTATGAGTTGAATAGAATATTTCACATGGCTCATTCTCTACTTGTATGAGTGAACCGTTCACTTTTCTGAGTCGGGCTAACTCTGATCCAAGCTCCAGGACACAGAAGAGGAACGTAACTGGGACAGAGCCCCTGAGACCTGGGCCCTGTGAGGGGGAGAATCTCAGAAATCAGCCCTCAGTGACCTGAGGAATCACTTGTTTGGGGGAACGTGACAGAAGGGCTCTGGACTGGAGTGTGTGTCTAGACATCCACCTGAGAGAGGAGGCACTTGCAGGGGAGGAGCCCGGTGATGGCAGGCAATGGCCACTAGTGTGGGTTCTTGAGATGTAATCACCCTTCTCACTCCCTCTGGGAAGAGGACATCCTCATGAGGGAGTTTTGCCCCTTTCTCCCTCTCCAGAGAGTATTGAATTTCAGCCTGGGGCCTCCCTGATTGGAGTTGGTGT
>NW_025802599.1:0-1180 GCF_021613505.1 Equus quagga | reverse complement strand
CATGGTTCTGCCATGTCTGAGAGTTGGTTCCAGCGTGCCCGGCAGGTGATCCCAGACTGTCCCCAACGTGGTTCTGGCGTAGCTGGCAGGTGATTTTGGCACGTCTAGCAGGTGGTTCAGGTGATTCGAGCAGGTGTTCCCGGCGAGCTGGGCTGGTCGTTCACGTGTGTCCGGCAGGTGTTCCTGTCTGTCCAGGAGGTGGTTCCGGCAGGTCCGGCAGGTGGTTCCTGTCTCTCCTGCAGGTGGTTGTGGCGTGCTCAAGAGGTGCGTCTGGCGTCTCCGGCACGTGCTGCTAGCACAGCTGAGAGGTGGTTCCGGCGTGCCCAGCAGGTGATTCTGGACTGTCCACCAGGTAGTTCTCGTAAAGCCAGAAGTTGATTTTGGTGTGTCCGGCAGGTGGTTCCGGCAAGTCGAGCAGGTGTTTCCGGTGTGTCTGGCACGTTCTTCTGGCACGTCTGAGAGGTGGTTACGGCAGGCACAGCAGGTGATTCCGCAGTGTCCGCCAAGTGGTTCTGGCGTACCCATCAGGTGATTTTGGCGTGTCCGGCAGGTGTTTCTGTGAGTCGAGCAGGTGGCTCAGTCATGCTCGGCAGGTGCTTCATGCGTCTCCAACACGTGGTTCTGTTGTGTCTGAGAGCTGGTTCCGCCTTTCCGGCAGATGATTCCGGAGTGTCCACCAAGTGGTTCTAGAATAACTGGCAGGTGATTTTGGCGTGTCCGGCAGGTGTTTCTGGCTAGTCGAGAAGGTGGCTCTCGCGTGCTCGGCCAGTTGGCTCCAGCGTGTCTGGCAGGTGGTTCTGGTCTGTCCGGAAGGTGGTTCCGGCGTGTCCAGAATATGGTTCTGGCACGTCTGAGAGTTGCTTTGGGCATGCCTGGCAGGTGATTCCTTGGTGTCCGCCAAGTGGTTCTGGCATCACTGGCAGGTTATTTTGGTGTGTCCGGCATGTCTTTCCTGCTTTGTGGGCTCGTGGCTCTGGCTTGTAAGACAGGTGTTGGTGGCATTTCTGGCCCCCGCTTCTGACATACTCCGCAGGTAGTTTCTGTGTTTCTGGCAACAGTTTGCAGCATATCCATCAGGTGTCTCCAATGTGTCTGGCATGTCGTTGTGCTACGTTTGGAATCTGGTTCCGTCGTGTCTGTTGTGTGCTGCTGGCATGTTGAAGAGATGGTTCTGCCGTGT
>NW_025802598.1:0-1051 GCF_021613505.1 Equus quagga | reverse complement strand
CAATGGGCACACAGATCCCTGTGCCCAGACGTCTACAGCAGGGATGCCGTGGGTGTGCCCCCTGCGCCCTGGGTGCTCATCAGTCTCTCTCCCCAACAGTACGGCCTCTACACCGCCTTCATGGGGCACTTCGTCTATTTCTTCGTGGGCACCTCCTGGATGGTGACTCTGGGGCCCACGGCCATCAAGTCCCTCCTGGTCTCCTACACCTTCCATGAGCCCACCTGTGCTGTGCTGCTGGCCTTCCTGGGGGGCTGCATGCACGTAGCCTTGGGGCTCCGGCTCTTGGGTAAGGCTCTCAGGCCCTCTTGCTTTGGTGGGGGGCTGCACTTCTGCTCTTCCTGGGGTCCTAGACACCTGTCTCCTTGGGATGCCCTGCCCTCAGCATTTCCTTCTTTGCACTCCAAGGGCTGTCGTGTGTGTGTGTGTGTGTTGGAGAGGAACCCTCCACCCTCCGCCCTAGCCCATTCTGCTCAGAGGCCAGGACACTTGGGGAAATGTCCAGGGCCTCAGACCCTAGCCTCCCTTTCCTGCTCTCCAAACCAGCCCAAAAAGGACGTGTCACCCACCAGTCCCGCCCACACCACTTCTCCCAGCCCACGTCCACCCATGTCCTCTGGGACCGAGCAGAGCTGCGACTGACTCAGTATTCCCTCTTGGTCAGCCAGGTTCCTGCTGGACGTCATCTCCTGCCCTGTCAGTCATGAAGGGTCTCACCCCCGCTGCTACTGTCACCATCAGCCTTGGGCAGATCAAGGTGGGCTCGCTAGTTGGCGCCGCGGCACCTACTGAGTAGCAGGACCAGGGCGGTCCTGGTATGTGCGGACCACACGACACCTTGCTGTTCCAGAGCTCAGAGCACACAGTGCTCACATGGGTCCTCATGAATAAAACGACCCCTCAGGGGAGATGTTTGGGGAGGGTCAGATTCTACAGCAGGTCATTGGAGGGACCAGAAATGACAGGCCCCGCTCTTTTTGGAGTTTTCGGGCCAGAGTGCTTGGTTCCCTCACAGAGTGGTTCTGTTCCGCTCCCTCTACGACACGCTCAG
>NW_025802597.1:0-2664 GCF_021613505.1 Equus quagga | reverse complement strand
CAGTATGTCTGGCCTGTAATTCCTCATGTCCAGCCAGTGGTTCTGGCGTGTCCGTCACCTGGTTCTGGCATGTTTGGCAGATGGTTCCAGCAAGTCCACCAGATGGTTCTGGCTCATCCTGAAGGTGGTTATGGCATATCTGGCAGGTGGTTCAATCATGTCCAGCAGGTGGTTCAGTCTTGTTCAGCAGGTGGTTCAGTCGTGTCCAGCACCTGCTTCTGGCATGTGAGAAAGCTGTTTCTGGCGTATCCGGCAGGTGGCTCCGGTGTGTCCGGCAGGTGGTTCAGTTGTGTCCAGCACCTTGTTTCTGTGCATGCGACACCTGTTTCTGGCATATCAGGCAGGTATTTCTGGCATGTCCAGCAGGTTTTTCACTCAAGTCTGGCAGTTGGTTCAGGCGTGTCCAGCAGGTGGTTCTGGCGTGTTGGGCACCTGGTTCCAGAGTGCCCGGCATGTGATTTGGGAATGTCTGTAATGTGGCCCTGGCTGGTCCAGCAGGCGGTTCAGACTAGTATGGCAGCTGCTTCAGGCTTGTCTGGCACCTGGTTCTGGCCTGTCCTGGACCTGTTTCTGGTATATCTGGCAGATGGTGCCGGTGTGTCTAAGAGGTGGTTCCGGTATGTCTGGCAGATGGTTTTGGTGTACTCAGCAGGTGATTTGGAAGTGGCCGGCAGGTGTTTCCTCCATGTCTGGCAACTGGTTCTGGCGCATTTGGTAGGTGGTTTCAGTGTATCTGGCACCTGGTTCCCCCAGATGCAAAAGGTGGTTCCAGCATGTCTGGCAGGTGGTTCCGGGGTGTCAGACCAGAGATTCCACCATGTTTTGCAGATGGATCAGTGCTGTCCAGCAGGTGGATCAGTCGTTCTGGCAGTGGGTTGCAGCATATCTGGCGGTGGTTGTGGCGTGTCCAGAAGGTGGTTCTGGCGTGTCCGGCAGGTGGTTCTGGTGAGTCAAGCAGGTGGTTATGGCATGTTTGGCAGGTGGTTCAGGCGTGTGTGTCAGCTGGTCCAGGTGCATTGGGCACATGGTCCAGGTGTGGCCGTCCCGTGGTCCAGGCATTTCTGAAACATGGTTCTGACGTGTCCAAAAGATGGTTTGGGCGCGTCTGGCATCTGATTCAGTCCTCTCCGAGAGGTGCTTTGGGGGTGTCCCACAGGTGGTCCCGGTGTTTCCAGCCAGTGGTTCGGCATGTCCGGCACGTCATTCGAGTATGTCTGGTCTGGGGTTCCGGTTTGTATAGCAGGCGGATCCAGCGTGTCTGGCACCTGGCTCCGGCATGCTTGGCAGGTGGTTCTGGCATGTCCACCAGATGGTTCCAGTGCATCCTGAAGGTGGTTATGGCGTGTCCAGCAGGTGGTTCAGGCTTGTCCGTCACTTGGTTCCGTCGTGTCCAGCACCTGGTTCCAGCATTTGCGTCACCTGTTTCTGGCATATCTGGCAGGTGGCTCCAGCGTGTCCAGTGGGTGGTTCAGTCATCTCCTGCACCTGGTTACGGCGTGTGCAACAACTCTTTCTAGCGTATCCGGCAGGTGATTCCAGCATGTCCAGCAGGTGGTTCACGCTAGTTTGGCAGGTGTTTTGGGTGTGTCCAGCAGGCGGTTCTGGCCTTAGGGCACCAGGTTCCGCTGTGTCCAGCACTTGGTTCTGGCATATCCTGCAGGTGGTTTCAGTGTATCTGGCCCCTGGTTCCAGCATATCCAACAGGTGTTTCCGGCGTGTCTAGCAGCTGGTTCAGGTGTGTCTGGGAAGTGGTTCTGTTACATTCGGAAGGTGCTTCCGGCGTGTCTGGTGGGTGATTCCAGTGTGTCTGGCAGTTGGTTCCAGCATGTGTGGCTGGTGGTTCCATTGTGTCTGTTTGCTGGTTCTGATGTGTCCGGTGGGTGCTTCTGGGGTGTCCGGCAGTTGCTTCCCACATGTCCAGAGGGTGATTTCACCACATCCAGCAGGGGGCTATGGTGTGTCCAGGACCTGAATCCATCAAGTTGGGTGGTGGTTTTGGTATGTTTGGGTGGTGGTTCCTGCGTGTCCAGCAGGTGATTTTGGCGTGTCTGGCAGGTGGTTCTGGTGAGTCAAGCAGGTGGTTGCAGCGTGTCAGGCAGGTGGTTCAGGCGTGTCCAACAGGTGGTTCAGGCCTGTTTGGAAGGTGGTTTCGGCGCATCCAGCACCTGGTTCTGGCATATCTGACATGTTGTTCCGGCATGTGATTCCAGATTGTCCATCAAGTGTTTCAGGCGTATCCAGCAGGTGTTTCAGTCTTTTCTGGCAGGTGGTTCCGGCATGTCCTACCAGGGGTACTGGCTTGTCATTCAGGTAGTTCCAGCGTGTCAGGCAGGGGCTTCCAACATGTCCAAGACCTGATTCTGGCGTCTCCAGTGCATGGTTCCAGAGTGTCCAGGTTGTGGTTCTGATGTGTCCAGCAGTTGGTTCCAGCATGTCAGGCAGGTGGTTCAGGCGTTTCCAGGGGATGATTCCTGTATGTCCAGCAGGTAGTTCAGGTGTGTCCAGCAGGTTGTTCAGGCATGTCTGTCAGCTGGTTCAGTTGCATCTGGGACATTGTCCTGGCATGGCCGTCCCGTGGACCAGGCATTTCTGAAATGTGGTTCTGACGTGTCCGAATGGTGGTTTGGGCGTGTCCAGCATCTGATTCAGGACTCTCCAGGAGGT
>NW_025802596.1:0-3678 GCF_021613505.1 Equus quagga | reverse complement strand
ATCCTGGCAAAAGCTACACAGAGATGTGATGCTGGAGAACATCATTCATCTTCTCTCTGTTGTTGAGTCTGTCAATAAGGATTTCTTTACTCAACAAGTATCCAGAGAAGTTTCCACGTATCATGCTCCCCTCTCAGCTCTTTTTTATTCTTTCATAACACAACTACGAGAAGGTAATTCTGTTTATTGATTTAATGACATGTAATTTGCCCCTTCACTAGAATATAGTCTTCTTGACCACAATTTTATGTCTTTGTTGCTGCTCTATTGCCAGCACCCAGAACAGTGCTGAAAACTCAATGGATTTTTTTTAATAACTAAAAAACAAGATTAAATAGTTCCTAAGTAATTATTCTGTTCTAAGCAGTAAGCCCAAAGTTTGAGGCCACAGTAGAAAAAAACACCAGGCAACATAAATTTAGGTTATTCTGGATTAACTAGAAACATTTAATTCCTCCCTTGTTGAAAACACTGGGAATCTTTACTCTGTGAGCTTGCTCGTGCACATCCACGAGTTCCTCAATGCTTTTGGCTTGGTGTCACGGTGTTCCTCCTGCTCTGCTCAAGGACTTCCGAGGATTTCTTCAATACTCACTTAGTTGTTCATTGAGATCCTGTCCTTGACTTGAGGAATATGTATGGTTCTTAAAACACAGTCAAAATTCAAGTGGCTTTTTCCCATGAACAGGGTGGCAGGTCTGCAAATAAGACACAATTTCCCATTGGAGCAAGGAGAGGAGTTGTGGAGGGAAGAAAGGGGATTCCCACAAGGCCTGAGGCTGGCTAAGCTCTAGGCATGTGTGTTCACTATGAGGAGAAGCCTAGTCAGTGAGGGATCAGGACCTTGGTAATGCCAACTACAGATTTCCTTAAGTCCATGGTCTTTTCAGGAAAGTATGGGAATCCAGTGGGGAAAAATTCTCAATGTTGTCATTATTCCTAGCATTTATCAATGTCTTTTATTCATAGTTTATGTCCTCTTTGGAATGAAAGTTTCATATTGTGAACTTTGCCCGCATCCCTTCCCCTTGATGATTTCTTCTCTCATAACCTTACCAAAATCCGCCTTAGTTTTCTCTTCAATCTTGAAAACATTTTGTAATTGACAGTGCCCTAAAACATGTTTCTAGACACTACTGCATTGCTCCATTTCACATTCTTGCCCTGTGTAAGGGTCAATATTTGCCTTGCATGCTGTACAACACTTTGGTTCCCTAATGCCTCTTGAGAAACAACTTATTTTTTAATTGACTTTAGGCAGGAGAAGTAACCTTTAAAACCAAGAAATGGTACCTATACCACATATCTGCAGGAAGGATCCATCTAACTGCACAGTGATGGTAAGTTTCTTGGGTTGAACCCTGGTCCCCTACATTAGAGGCCTGGGAATGGGATGATTACTAGTAAAGCACAATAACGGGACTATAATTTGAGTTGGGAGTAAGTGCCATCCCAGCTGAAAGTTTTGCATAATTTTAATTTAGGAAAGATATTGACCTGAGCTCAGAGCTATAACCTGAGTTCTTATAAAAGGACAATTGTATAAACATGGCTCAAATACCTAGTCTATGAAACACAATGAGGTTACAAAATTAACCAACTGTACGGTTGAGGTGTTATAAAGAAGAAATCTCTGGGCTGGTCCAGTGGCACAACAGTTAAGTTCACACGTTCCACTTCAGTGGCCCAGGCTTCACGAGTTTGGATCCCCAGTGCAGACATGGGACCACTTGGCAGGCCATTCTATGGCAGACATCCCACATATAAAGTAGAGGAAGATGGACACAGATGTTAGCTCAAGGCCAGTCTTCCTTAGCAAAAAGAGGATTGGCAGCAGATGTTAGCTCAGGGCTAATCTTCCTCAAAAAAAAAAAAAAAACAACAAAAGAAGAAGAAATATCAATGCATGCAAGAGAGTAACACACCGTGCATATGTAACTTACATGGGGAAGGTTTTTAACCAGGAACAATGACTGACTGATTAGCCTAGAATTCATACATAGAGAGAAGAATGAATGAACGTCTGTAGGCAGTCTTTTAAGTGCCTCTTATCTCCTCCAATAAGCAGAAATCTCACATTGGGGAAGAACCCATTGAAAAGAACTAGTGTGAGATGTTTTCACTCACAGGTTCACAGTGACTTAATATATGTGAAGTCACGTGGGCCCAGGAGGCCCACCTCTGTAAGCTGTTGGACCAACTGAGGCAGCAAAGCCATGAGGAAACACTGAAGTTTCACCTGGAAAATACCCAAGATATTCTCCAGAACATGAAATACTGGTAGGCAGACCAGATTCAAAAAGACAGAAGGGGATGGCCTGAAATCCATAATTAAGGTCAGATGAAGCCTGCTTAGGAGCCCAGGGGTGTGTCCAGGAAGTTCAAGATGAAAATCTTGCCTCTAACTTTGGAGAATGTTGTGGACTTTGCTGCTCTGTTCTCAGCCAACTCAGAAGGTTCCAGGGAGGATTTTGATCTGAATAGCTTATGGAGGGAGGTTTCAAGGTCATGTAATGTAAACAAGTGCAGTCAAAGAGATGGCTGTAAGTGAGGAAAGCAGGGCTCCTGGAGTGGTGAGAGTCACTAGGACAGATGGGAGAGATGGGGGGCTGGGGAGGGTGTGGGTGCACCAACGATGCACTCCTCAGGTCCCCAAGATGCCAGATGTCTGGGAAGCAGCTGCCTCCATGGCCTTTACAACTGCAGCCACCGCCAGTGCCATTTTCCCAACCACCAAGAAGAGCACTGCAGTAGGCTGGACAGGGAAGTAAGAAGTAGGTTCCAAGTTCACCACTGTGGTCTCAAATCTGGACCTGGGCATGTTGGGATTGGGTCTGATAGGAGTCGTTGGGCAAGAGGAATTACCCTGAGGCAGGGGCATGAAGATCCCTGAGCTCCTCTCCAAGTGTCATTTGTTGTATTTGCCTCTGTTGAGCTGAGGTGGATCCCTGCCCCAGAGGTGACCAGAGTCAGCCCACTCCACATGCCACACCACAGGGGGTGCCACCCCACCCAATGCATCCCAGGAGGCTGTGGGACACCACCCACGCTGCTGGTGTCCTTGCACCGGCTGCTGCCAAGTTCATCATCCTCCCTCGGGAGCCCGGCCTGGGCTGGGGGGTGGGGCCCAAATGTGGAGGGGCTGAGACACAGTTTGGGCACACTAGCTGCCTGGCAGCCTCCTGCTCCAACCAGGCTGATGACAACTGCCAGGGTACTTTCAGGTCTCAGGGCCCTTTTCCCCATCCTAGACCCTGGACAGAGACTCATCCCAGGAAGCTGGAATGGCTGGCCTCCTTCAGACAAAGCAGGCTCCTCCAGAGGAAACACCTCTCCCTGTGCCCTGCCACAGTGCACCCAGGGAGATGGCCAGGGGAAGGCCTGCCTTGGACCTTAGTCATGGATTTCTCTCAAGAGTGGAGCTCTGGGCAGCAGGAGGGCATGGCTTTAGTGACTCCAGAGTGAAGGGAGGTGCCTGCCCCTGGAAGGGCAGGCCTGCCAATTTCCTCACTATTTCCACAGGGGGCGTGGCATGCCTAGTGTGGCCAAACTCCTTTGGCTAGCATTCCTGAGCCCTGTTGACTTGTCAAACATTTACTGCTCCCTGTGTTGAAAAGTTCCTTCCTGATGGGAGGCCTTGTTCTGTCAAACAATAAAGGAGGCCCCGGATGATCAGCA
>NW_025802595.1:0-1310 GCF_021613505.1 Equus quagga | reverse complement strand
GAGGGCACGGCTGAGAGCAAAGGGGCCTTTCTGACATAGGTGCTTTCCAAAACTCTCTCTACCAGTGTGCAATGGTGGTTTGTGAAAAGGGTATTATCTATCTCCTCCTATTCAGGTGGACGCTCAATCCTTTGGGACTCAGCCCAGTTGCTTCAGGGGAAGATGTAGGCATTTCATCTGAGCCGGGTTGGCAAGGTGGAATTGTGGCAGAAGCAGAAGTTGTGAAGTGGCGAGTTAAGGGCTGGGAAGAAATGCCATTTGACCTTCCTTTCTATGTGAGTTTTCCCGTAGGTGGTTCCTGCAAGTTGAGCAGCTGGTTCTGTCGTGCTCTGCAGGTGGTTCAGGCGCGTCCGGCAGGTGGTTGCAGTCTGTCCAGGAGGTGGTTCCGGCATGCTCGGCATGTGATTCTGGAGTGTCCGCCAAGTGGTTCCGGCGTAGCCGGCAGGTGATTTTGGTGTGTCCGGCAGGTGGTTCTGGTGAGTCGAGCAGGTGGTTCCAGAGTGCTCGGCAGGTGGTTCCGGAGTGTCTGGCATGTGGTTCTGGTACGTTCGGAAGATGGTTTCTTCCTGTCCATTGAGTGCTTGCAGCATGGCCGGGAGTCAGTTCTGGCATGTCAGAGTGATGGTTCTATTGTGTCCGGTGGGTGGTTACAGGTGGTTCTGGCGTGTCCAGTGGGTGCTTCCGGTGTGTCTTGTGTGTCATTCTGCCTGTCTGTTTGGTGGTTCCAGAGTTTCCGGCGCGTGGTTCCAGCATGGATGTCAGGCTTTTCCGTCGTCCAAATGGCAGGGTTCCCACATATCCAGCAAGTGGTTTTGGCGTGTCCGGCAGGTGGTTCTGGGGAATCAAGCAGGTGGCTCCGGCGTGTTTGGCAGGTGGTTCAGGCGTGTCCAGACTGTGGTTCTGGTCTGTCTAGCAGGTGGTTAAGGCGTGTCTAACAGATGGTTCAGGTCTGTCTGGGAGGTGGTTCTGGCATGTCCAGCACTTGGTTCTGGCATATCTGAGAGCTGGTTCCGGCTTGCCCAGCATGTGATTCTGGAGTGTCTGTGAAGTGTTTCTGGCGTATCCAGCAGGTGATTTTGGCATGTGAGTGAAGTGGTTCTGGCATGTCCTGCAGGTGCTTCTGGCTCCTACTGGACCTTATTCTCCTGTTTCCACAGTGTCCAGATAATGGTTTCAAAGTGTCCAACAGTTGGTTCCAGTGTGTCAGCCATGTGGGTCACACATGTCCTGCCTGAATCATTCAGCTAAGGCATGAATGATTGTGCTTCCACATGCTTAGGAGGAGATAGACTATAGGATTTAAATCAACT
>NW_025802594.1:0-1385 GCF_021613505.1 Equus quagga | reverse complement strand
GTATGCTACATTCCCTCTACCCACCGGTTCCTTTCCTTTAAGATTATCCCTTGTTTTATATCTTATCCATTGTGTATATGCCCAGTTGGGTGGACTTTCCTCAGAGAAAGTCCTGGAGGCCTTCCCAATTGGAAGTTGCCCAGGCAATCCCCTGATGCACAATGATCGTGCAATCTCCTAGCAGTCTAAAAATTGCACTTGGCTGGTCACATCTTTTCCTTCCTTCATCATTTGGGGAAGTGTTCCTGATGCGTTCATAGATTGTCATATACTCATGGTTCTTTTTCTGGTGCATATTGTTAAGGTCTCGTGACAATTTCTCCTTCTTTATCATCTCTGTGCCCACCATACCTTGAAATCTATATTTCCTAATGCTAGTAATCTGATCCCACCTCTGATGCTAGCTGGTGAAGCCCGGGCCACCCAAGTGGAACATAGGAACCTACCTGCTACATCACAGGGCCGGCCCTGAATTGGACTTTTGGACCAACCTTTGACCTGACTTGTGAAGATGTAGGCCTGCTTCGATCATTCGTGAAGGAATCAGTAGTAACATCATGAACGGTAACGTTTTCTGTTGGTTCATGAGTTTAGCATGGAACATGTTCTCTTGATAGTATTCCTCTTCATCTCTTTGCAAAGGTCTACCTTTCTGTAGCATCATTGAGCGGGTTGAGGTGATTACCAATACTTGGAAGTTCATGTTCTCTAACCTCTTTCTGTCTCCAAAGCTTCCGGTTGTAAATCTGCATCCCTTTTGGGAGTTTTGGTTTTATGTGAATTGATTGCCGTAACCCAACATTATAATGACCTAAGCTTTCAGATGTACATCCACATAGATTTAGACTTCAGAGTAGGTTACATCATCTTCACCAACGTAAGCCTAATTACTGTCCCTAACCACACACCTGTGCCTAATCAACAGTTTCTCTCTCCGGCCACTGCCCCACTTTCCCTCCGGGAAATGTCAATCCATTGTCATGTGATACCTGTTTGTTGGTCCGTTCTTGCTCTTCTCCTTGTACGTGAGATCCTGTGGTATTTGACCATACCGCTTAGTCTTGTTTCAGTTCCCATAAAACCGTCAGGAGCCATTCTGGTGATCACAAATGGCTGGCCTGAATCCGTTCCTATAGCTGAGTGCTATGCCTTTGTGTGGCTATAGCCCATCTTCCTTCTCCATTCATCCCTTGATGGGCACCAGGCAAGCTTCCAAGTCTTGGATATCGGGAAAAAGGCCAGGGTAAATAGAGGTGTTCACCGAACTCTCTGTATGAGTGTTTCCAAGTTGTTTGGATAAACACACCACAGAGTAATAGCTGGATCATATGGTGGATGTATTCTGAAATGTCTAAGGCAACTCCTCACCGTTTTGTGTCGTGGCT
>NW_025802593.1:0-1272 GCF_021613505.1 Equus quagga | reverse complement strand
GAAGTGAAACAAGCCCCAGGGAGAAAGGCAAATACCGTAGGACCTCACTTAAGAGGAGAAGAAAAAACAAGCGGTCAGGAACAGGTGGCACGGGACATTTGATTGGGGGTTCCCAGAGACAAAGCGGGGAGGTGTGAGAGGGTGAAACAGATGATGAGGCACAAGTGTGTGGTGAGGGCCTGCTATTAGGCTTACGCAGGGGAAGATGATGTAAGCTACACGGAAGTCTACATCGATGAGGATGCAAATCGGAAAGATATAGGATGTTCTAATGCAGGGTTGCGGCTATAAATTCACCTAAAAGCAAAAAATCCAAAATGGGGTCCAGAATGACGGCATAAAGCTTTGGGGCTGAAAGAGATTAGAGAAGGTGAACTTCCAGGGCTGGAAAATCACCTCAAAATGCGTACTGATGCTACAGAAAGGTAGACCATTCCAAATAGATGAAGAGGAATACTACCCACAGAACATGCTGCCTGCTAAACCCATGCACCAACGGAAAAGGTTACCGTCCAGGATGTTACTACTAATCACCTTCACGAATAATCCAAAGAGGCCCACGTGTTCCCAAGCTCAGGGAAAAGGTGGGTCCAAAAGTCCAATTCAGGGCCGGCCCTGTGGCGGAGCGGGTAAGTGCCCACGTTCCGCTTGGCCGGCCCAGGCCTCACTGTTTCCCATCACGGGTGCAGATCACATTAGCAGTGCTAGGAAATATAGATTTCATGGCCCGGTGCGGACAGGGATCATAAACTAAGTAGCAATGGTGAGGTCACCTTATCAATACGCACCAGAAAAAGAACCGTGAGGCTTTGACAATCCATGAACGCAACTGGTCCACTGCCCAAAAGGAAGCAGGAAGGGAAACATGGGACCTGCCAAGGTGGAATCGGCAGAGTGCCTGGAGATGACACGATCATTGCGCATCAGAGGATTGCCCGGGCAACTTCAACTTGGGAGGGACTCCAGGAGTTTCTCTGGGGAACGTCCACCCACTTGGCCATCTACATAAAATGTAAG
The DNA here is from genome assembly GCF_021613505.1 of Equus quagga. NCBI lineage: Eukaryota > Metazoa > Chordata > Mammalia > Perissodactyla > Equidae > Equus > Equus quagga. The sequence goes on along the minus strand of NW_025802593.1, from coordinate 255 downwards.
AGGTAAAACCCAGGATAATCTTACAGGACAGAAACCAGTGTCTAGAGAGAATGTAGCAGGCCTTCCAAAGTTCGAGGAGAAAGTCAGAAACCGACAAGAAATCGAGCAAAAGGAAAACTATCCTACCTGGAAAGGGTGAGGAGACAGACTGGCCTGAGATGGCTCTGAAACTCTGTGTGCACGCAGGTTGTCAGGACAACTTCGAATTTTGAGGTTGTTTATGACATCACGAGGATCATGTCCGCCAAGATGGCC
>NW_025802592.1:0-3187 GCF_021613505.1 Equus quagga | reverse complement strand
CAGCCATAAGATCCAGTGAACTCATACATCTCCACAGGAAAAAAAAACAATGAGCCCAAGAAAACCTGGGCAAAAGATGGAAACACACATTTCTCCCAGGAAGATAGAAAGATGGCCAACAGGCTGTATGAAAATATGTTCCTCATCATTAAGTCTGAGGCCAATGCAAATCCGAAGTGCAATGAGATAGCAGCTCACAGTGGTCAGAATGGCTATAAGGGTGAAGACACGAAACAACAAGTTTCAGAGAGGCGGTGCAGAGAAGGGAAGCCTCCTGCACTGCAGGTGGGAGTTTGAGCCGATGCAGCTACTACACAAAGGAGTGAAAATTCAGAATGTTTCAGAATCCACCTAGCATATGATCCAGCTATTCCTCTGTGACGTACATATCCAAAGATCATGGAAACAGTAATGCACAGAGATCCGGGCACTGCTGTGTTCACCACAGCCTTACTCCCGATATCCAAGACTTGGAAGCCTCCCTGATGCCCATCAAGGGACGAATGGAGAAGGAAGATAGGTTATAGCCACACAGTGGCATAGCATTCAGCTGTCGGAACGGATGCAGTCCAGCCATTTGTGACCACCAGAATGGCTCCTGAGGGTACTGGAGGAACTGAAACAAGCGCCAGGTGTAATGTCAAAAACCACAGAATCTCACGTACAGGAGCAGAGGAAAAACGGACCAACAAACAGGTAGCATGTGACATGGGATTGGTAGTTCCCAGAGGAAAAGTAGGCGAGGGCCAGAGGGAGAAAGAGTTGATTAGGCACAAGTATCGTGAGAGCCTGTAATTAGCCTTATGGTGGTGAAGATGATGTAACCTACTCAGAAGTCTAAATCTATGAGGATGTAGATCTGAAAGCTATAGCATGTTAGAATGCAGGGTTACGGCAATCAATCCACATAAAATCAAAACTCCAAAAAGGGGTGCAGACTTACGGCCTAAAGCTTTATAGGCTGAAAGAGATCAGAGAGGATGAACTTCCAAGGATTGGTAATCACCTCAAAGTGCTTAATGATGCTACAGAAAGGTAGACCTTTGCAAAGTGATGAAGCGGAATACTAGCAAGAGAACATGTTCCGGGCTAAACTCATGAACCAATGGAAAATAATACCTTCCATGATGTTACTACTGATTCCCTTCACGAATGATTGAAGCAGGCCAACATCTTCCCAAGTTCAGGCCAAAGGTTGGTGCAGAAGTCTAATTCATTGCCGGCCCTGTGGTGCAGCAGGGAATTGCCCAACTTCCTCTTGCGTGGCCCGGGCTTCAGGGGCTAGCATCATGGGTACAGATCAGATTTCTAGCATTAGGAAATCCAGATTTCAAGGTATGGTTGGCACAGAGATCATAAAGAAGTAGCAATTGTGAGGAGACCTTATCAATACTCACCAGAAAAAGAACCATGAGAATATTAGAGTCTATGAACGCATCTGGTACGCTTTCCCAAATCATGAAGGAAGGAAAATATGTGACCCACCAAGGTGGAATTGTCAGACTGCCATGAGATCACACGATCATTGTGCATCACAGGATTTCCTGGGCAACGTCAACTTGGGAGGGAGTCCAGGACTTTCTCTGGGGAAAGTCCACCCATTTGGCCATATCCACAAAAGATATGCGATAAAACCCAGGATAATCTTAAAGGAAAGAAACCGGTGTCTAGAGGGAATGTAGTAGACCTTTCCAAGTTAGAGGACAAAGTTGAAAACCGACAACACATCCAGAACAAGGACAACTATCCTTCCTGGAAAGGGGGAGTAGTCAGGCTGGGAGGAGACGGCTCTGAAACACTGTGTGCATGGAGGTTGTCAGGACAACTTTGAATTCTGAGAGTGTTTATGCCATTACAGTGAACGTGTCACCCCAGATGGCTGCATGTTTACAGTACCAGGATTGGCTTAGGCTGGGATACTCAAGTGAGAGATACCCAGAAACAGCTTTTCCAAACAGAAACCAGGCTCAGAAACTTGAAGAGATCAAAGAGATGCTGATTCCAGGGATAAGAAAGGTATCATTGTGATGATACTTCATTCTTCCTTCGTTTTCTTCCATTCCATGTGCACTGATGTCCTTCTGTTTCCTTGTATCTTGGGGAATTTCTTTCCCCAAAGCTTTGCTACTTCTCGGTTTACATAGATTTCACCTGTTTGGCACAGCTTATTCCTAGATACCTTGTTCTTCCTACTAGCATGCTTTTTTTTTTTTGAGGTTCAGTTTTTCTATCCTTTGCAACTTTTGATTGGTTTTATTTAGGCAGATGTTTACTGCTGTGCTCACATCGGCTGGCAATGCTGCTGTATTTGCTGAGGAAGACTGGCCCAGTCTAACGTCGCTCCCATCTGCCTGTTTCCTTTGTTGCCCATTCCTGTCACACACGCTTCTTCCAAATAGGCTGCTAAGACAGATGGCAACGAGCATGCTGCCTAGGTTTTCTCCTAGAAGTCTCACGGTTTCAAGTCTTCCATTCAAGTCTTTAATCCGTTTCGAGGTGGTGTGTGTGACTAGTGTAACATCATGCTCTACTCTCATTGTGTTACATTTGGCTGTGCAGTCTTCCCAGCACCGTTTCTTGTCGAGACTCTCTTTTCTCCGCTGTGTACTCTTGGTTCCCTGGTTGAAAATGTGTTGTGCATGTATGCATGTGCATATATGCGTGAGTTGACCTCTGGGCTCTCGATTCTTTTCCATGGATTTGTGTGCCTGTTTTTGGGCCCAGACTGTGCCATTTCGGTTCCTAGCGCTTCGTCCTATATGTGGAAATCAGAAAGTGTGATACGTCCTGCTTTGTTCATTTTCTTCAGGATTCCTTTGGGTATTCAGGGTCCTTTCCTTCTGGATAGAGACTTTATTATTCTCTCTTCTATTTCTGTGGGAAAGATCACTGCAACTTTGACTGGGATTGCTTGGAATCCACAGATTCCTCTATCCACTATGGACGTTTCAAGTGTGTTAGTTCTTCCATTCCAACAGCACGGAATAGTCTTCCGTTTCGTTGTGTCTTCTGGAATTTTTTTAGCCAAAGCTTTGCTAGTATCGGTTTACAATGCTTCCACCTGTTTAGTGAAGGTTAGTCCTAGATATCTTATTATTCTTAGTGACATGCTTCTTTTTTTGAGGCTCAGTTTTTCTATTCTTTGCAACTTTTAATTGGTTCTGTTTTGGCAGAAGTTTATGGCAGT
>NW_025802591.1:0-1196 GCF_021613505.1 Equus quagga | reverse complement strand
ACCACTGTACTTCCAGTTCAATCAAATGACAGCAAGAACCACATGCTGTATTTCTATATCCCTTACTTTGCTGAAAATTTAATAGATGCTCAAAAAATAATTTTGCTAGTTGATTTTTTCATGGTTCTGAATATATTCTTCTATGAAAGATGAGCAGATTATTTATAAAATAGATAATCATAAATTGTTGCTTTAATTTCCATACATTGTAACACATGATAAACTATGAATAGACAGACTTTTTTCATACTGAAACATGATTAGGAAGAATCATAAAAATACATAAGAAGGCTCTAGGATTTTTCTATCAATGCCACAGTATAAACGTTAACACCACACAAGAAAAGTGGAACATCAGACTCTATCTACTTAGTCCTGCGTAAGCCTCAACTGTCCTCATCTCTACTGTCATGCCTGAAAAGGGAGAGTGAGCACAAGCACTAGCTGCTCCACATGGGGCTGCTCCAGCTCCAGTCTCTCATCCTTCAAGCATGGTTCAGCAAGTTTGGTACTACTCTATCAAGTTCAATTAAGCCATTCTCTTTGTGCTGTATATAAAGCAACAGAGTGAAACTTCTTTTGCTGGGATTAATTGTCCTAATAAGAAATGCTGCGCTTGGGAGGTAGAAAGAACTTGCCAGAATGTTGTGCCAACAAATGGGGAACATTCGCATTTCAATAAACTGAGTACTCAGTTTTTGGCAGATATACTTTGCCTTAAAGACACTCCTGGAAAACAGTTTTTAATTTTATTTTATAAGTCTTAGTGGAACATCAGTGACAAGTCCACTGGTGTGAGCCTGTCCCCAGCCTTAGGTAGATCAACAGCGTTGGATTGGTAGCAGTTGTCTTGAGTATCCTTAAGTGCCTTTAGGCCCCAAGCACATGTCAACTTCTATGGCTGTTTTACTTGCTGAATCTTACTTGTAACAAAAATTCTGTCCAAAATCCAGCTTTATTTCCTAAGGAATATATTAGGGTTCACAAAGAATAATTTGGCCATATTATCAAATTTCTTTTAATAAAAGACATAGAAAACTTTCTGTGAGTAGAATGAAATTAAAAAGTTATGAATTACCCAGCAACATTAAAGAGAATGTCAACTCTCTCAATTTCATTGACAAACTCATCAATTTGTTTTTTTTTGTGACATCCAGGACTCGAGTCTGAATACCTGAAACATAAAACAAGGGAAA
>NW_025802590.1:0-3974 GCF_021613505.1 Equus quagga | reverse complement strand
TTTGTCGGCCACAATCGGTCTACACTTCAATGAGAAAAGACCCCCAACTTCCACTTCTGACCTTATACACTGAAGCACTGTTTGCATTTGTGACCCTGAACATGTGTCCCTTTGTCATCAAGAAAAACAAATGCAGGTGTCTAAAAATAACCCAAATTAAATTAATAGCCAAACAAACTCAGAGTGTGGTTAAAACACCTGTGCGATAGAATCACAAAGTTACTTACCATCAACATCGAGAGGACTCAAAGATTTAGCAAAACACCAAAACCCAAATAAAATGGACACAATAAAGTGTTAACCACATGGATGAAAAACGTTCAGGCAAATAGTTAAAAAGAAAGAAAGAAGGCTGAGGCGCCCTCCATCTGTCACGGTGGCGGGGCACAGAGATGTTATCAGTCGGGGCCCGGATGCAGACTGCTGAGCCAGGCTGCTACAGCGGATGCTGGAGACACTGCTGGAAGGAGCCTGGGAAGTGGACCCAGAGCCGGAAACTATCCCTGGGCTTGGAAACAGCAATTTCCCCAGCGAGAGTTGATCTCCAGAAGCACTAACAGCGTGATTTACAGAAGGGGTGCTCGTTAAAGATTTCCAGTGTTGAAATAGAAGAGGGGCAGCCTCACTCGGAGGATTTTTAAGCCGTTAAAATCCTGCGAGTAAAAAAGGTGAATGTTGTGAGAAACGCACACACATACCGCTCTCTTTGCATGGTCACACAGTTGTGCAAGGAGCAGTCAGGGTGTGCAGGAACACGGGAGGGCCTTCAAGAGAGTGCTAAGCGTGGGTGTCTCTGGGTGGTGAGATTATGGTGCACTTTAACTTATGTCTCCTTTTATTCTACAGGAAATAGCACCACTCTAGGTTTTTCAAAATCTAGTAATTATTTAGAAAGAGGCAGTATATGACAGAAAACCCCCAGTAACAATGGCTTAAAGAAGACAGATTTTTAATACTCATTCACATTTTTAAAAGACTCTAGATGTAGAGATGATTGAGGCCAGTTATGAAGAAGCCAACATATAATCAGGTGTCCAAGCTCCCTCTGTCTTTCTGCTCCACAATCCTTGCAGATTTCCATGCATTGTGGCTTAAGATGGCTGCTGGAGCACCCACCATTTCATCAGCATTCTAGAAAGCAGAAAAGAACACAAGAGAAAAGACAAAAGAGTGCTCTAACCCCTAAGTGTGTTCCTTTTAAGAAAGAGAGCTAAACATACAGTGACCATGTGACCAGCAATCCCACTCCTCGGTATCCACCCAGAGAACTGAAAGCAGAGGTGGGAACAGGTCCTTGTGCTTCCACACTGATAGCCACATGCCTCACAACAGCCAAAAGGTGGGAACAACCCAAGTGTCTATCAACAGATGGGAAGATGCACAAGATGTGGTCCATCCACACAGTGGAATATTATGCAGCCACAAAAAGGAAGGAAATCCTGACATGAGCTACCACATGGATGAATCAGTGAAGGCATGATGCTGAGTGAAATAAGCCACAAAAGGACAAATACTGTGTGGTTCCACTCAGATGAGGTCCCCAGAGTCGTCAAATTCAAGAGACAGAAAGCAGGATGGTGAGTGCCAAGGGCTGGGGGAGGGGAAGTCAGTGTTTAACGGGGCCAGTTTCAGTTTGGGAAGATGGAAACTTCTGGAGATGGATGTTGGGGATGGCTGCACAACAATGTGAATGTACTGAATGTCCCCAAATGTACACTTCAAAATGACTAAATTGGCAAATGTTTTGTTCTATATACACAAGAAAAAAATGGAAAAGAAAGACAAGAAAGAAGGAAGCACCTGCCTGCCGGGATGCTTGACGAACATGGCCGTCCTTTCTCCGGGGCCAGCACGCAGGCGCGTGGCTGCGGCCGGCGTGAGGGATCGGGGAGCACACGAGGACCGGGGCAGGGTTCTGGGTCCTGTTGCTAAGGGGGGAGGGACAGTGCAGCCTCGTCGTGTCTGGCCCCGGGTCACCCGTGAGAAGGCGGTGAGGTGCAGTGGGTGGGGGCCCTGAGGGCCCTGGTGGCACTGGAAGGAAGGAGGCAGGAGCCGCTCCACGTCCACCGTGGCTGGCTGCACTGAGGAGCTTATTCTTCTGGAAGCAGTTGGGAGCTAGTGAGGATACTCAGCGAGGGCGCAGAGGACTGAGTTTGCCTTGTGGGTTCACGGGGAAGGGACAGCTGCAGAGCCAGCACAGCAGCCGTGGGGGCCTGGGGTAGCCCCAGAAGAGGGGTGAGCAGTGGAATTAGAGGTGGGGTGTCACTGCCAAACAGGAGAGACGTGGACGACAGGGGCCTGCCTGACATGCTGCTTTGAGATGGGAACTAGGGACTGAGGGGGGACGGTGCCCAAATGCCCGCAGGGCCTCTGAGCTGGACGCTCGTGTCAAGGCTGATGCCATTCACCAAACAGGTCACGTAGGGGACTCAGGCTCAGACTAGCCCTGTGGGGAGGGCGGTGACATCCATCCAGCCACATCTGGGCCCAACGGCTGGCGCTCAGAAGGAGCTGTGTGTCTGCAGCAGAGTTGGGATCATCCCCATGTGTCAGATACGGAGACCCAAGGATGTCACGTTGGACATCCTGGCCTTGGAGGGCTGAGCAGATGAGTAGGGACCCTGCAAGGAGAATGAGTGGTGGGGGGTGATGGTGGTTTTGGAGGTGACAGCAGGGCCACAGCCTCCAGAACAGCCACGGCCTCCAGAACAGCCACAGCAGCCCATGGTTCTGGCGGGTTGAAGAGCAATAGGTCAGAGAGACAGCTAGAGAGGGAGGGGTCAGGGCCCAGAGCCCTTGTGCTGGGAGCCCTCTTGTCCCTCTGTGGCTTGGCTACTCCAGGACCCCTGTCTGAAACCCCACCTAGCTCCACCTGTGCATTACTGAACCCCCAACCGGCCTCCTCCTTGGGGTCTGGGCGCCTGGTCCTCCGTGAAGTGGGGCTTCTCAGCATCTGTGTGCAGTCGCAGATCCAGGGCCCACTCTCAGCCTCTGCTTCCAGAACACACCAGAGTGTTCTGGCGTCCTGGCCCCTGGGCCTGCAACCACTTGGGGGACAGAGAAGTCTCCTGCTCTATACTTAAGGAGCTCTTCCCCAGGCTGGAGGCCATTTGTTCCCCACCCAGGGGTCCCAAGACCCCCATCAGCACAGCCAGGCCAGACTCAGGCTGACCCCCCGGGTGGCCAGGCCATGAGCTGATGCGTCCCCCAGACGGGGCTGTGTGGAGCTGGCGTGACTCGTGCGATGTCGCAGCCCACCCCGCAGGGACCTGAGCGAGCCCTGTGGAACATTACAGCCAAACGAGAGGAGGGAGGGGGACAGATGTGCGGTCCTGTAAACAGTCTGATTTCTCAACGTAAACCAGATCCTGGCCCCGCACGTCAGGTAAACATCTGCATCGGAGCCGGGCCCCCCACCTCCACGGAGGCCCCGGGCCTGCATCGCCTACTCTGGGACACGTCAGGGGGACCGCCGAGACATTTGGTAATTAGGCAAAATTGGTCTTGCATTCCTGCTCTAAATCCCCAAGATCTCTGCAATTTTAGGTCTTCTCAAAAATGAAAACATTTGGTAATTAAATGACACTGGTGAGAAAAGCATAGAGTGCTCTCTCAACTGGAAAATACCAATTAAGGAAGGAATTCTCATTTCCACCCACCTTGGGCTGAGCCGGGAGCTTATCTTTGCTCTGAGGAATCTGCTGGGCTAAGGCCTGCGGAAGGGAGGAGGCAGGGGCTGCTCCCCGGAGCTCCTCTGAACCGTGGCCTGACCCCGAGGGGCCCCGGGCTGCTCAGGGGGACGGAGAGGGGGCCGAGCCGAACCTGGCTTTCTGACAGCGAGATTTGATTGGGGGTGGGAGGCCCCAAGATTGCATCCAGCTGTGTGGCAGCACCAAGGACAGTGGCCTTGACAGTCAATGTCAGTGAGGACTTGAGCTTCCCTGCCAGCTGGCTGGGTCCCCCACTGCGGTCCT
>NW_025802589.1:0-2221 GCF_021613505.1 Equus quagga | reverse complement strand
AGCCTGGTGCTGAGCCCAGCAAACCTGAAAGCCCACTACACCAATAAGCACAGGCCAGCCCACCTTTCTTGTTCATTGCCAAATCTGTGAGTTGGCTTACATCCTTAGGCCCTCACTGCCTGGGCACAAACCTCCCTTGCTGTGTCTGTGAGAGCCCCATGCCTGGGCTATTCCCACCAACTGAACCTCCGATTCCAGCTCTGAGCTTCCAGTTGGGGAGAGCAGAGTTATAACTCCAGGTGCTTATGACTTGGTTCCTCAATGGTGGGGCAGTGACTTGTCCCACGCAGTGATGAGTATGTAGAAGATGCTAAGAAAACCTCTCCTCGTGGATGACAGATGAGTTAAAGTTCTTTTTCAAGCTCTGTCATTTGCTAGTTTGTGAAATTTGGACCATCACTTAACCTTTCTAGCCTCACTTTCTCTATGCCTAAAATAGGGATAATATTCAGAATTGTTTGTTGAAGATCTACCATGTGTCAGGCACTTAGTAGATTATTGCACAACCACCTTCTCAATTCATCCTCCCCAAAGCCTGAGTGAGGTTGTCATCCTTAACTCACAGATGGGCAAACGGAGACTGGGAGATAAGGTGTCTGCTGAAGTGGGCCAGCTCCTGAGTGGCAGAGCCAGGAATGGAGCCAGGGTACTTACAATTCCAAGGAGCACATTCTTCCTGCTTCCCATATCATCATCTGTCCCACTAACTTACAGGGTTGCCATGTGTGTTGCTTACATTAGAGAATGACCGTGAATGCTTTGTGCTAGTCATTTGCCACCACGGGGTGAGAGGTGTGAAGGGTAAGAGGGCAGGCTCCCATTCAAATCCTGCCTCTGACGCTTACCTGGGAAGTAACTTAATCACTCTGAGGTTCAGTCTTTTATCTTTAATTTATGGATGACAATGTTACTTGCCACATAGAGTTGTTTAGAAGATTAACGTATACGGACAACTTAGCACATAAAAAATGCTTCCTAAATACTAGTTGCTGCTGTTGCTAATGTTATTAAAATTCCTGCCTAAGATCTCATTTCAGGGAGCTTCTGCCCAGTTCAGTCTGTGGCACTCTTCAACAAGAATTGCCTTTTGTCATTCATTCACTCATTTGGCAGACGTGAATTGTGCCCCCAGCATGTTTCTAGGAGTGTGGAGGTACCAGAGATACACAGGTGAGTATGCCTTGGTCCACCGAGGAAACCAAATGAGAAGAAAGCTGCAGTGAGATGGAACAGGGACTGGGGTAGAAATAAGCCCTGATTAGACTTTTCTACTTCTCTCTGGGAGAACCAGGGCAGGCGTCATAGAAGAGGCGATCTTTGGCTGAGACATAGATGAAGAGAAGGAGTAAGCCCAGTGGTTATGGAAGAAAGGGCTTTCTGGGCAGATGAAATGATATGAGCAAAAGCATGCAGGCCTGAGAGCTCATGGCATGTTAGGGAAATAGCAGGTGTAGAAAATGATTGGAGCACAATGTGCGTGGTGTGTGTGTGTGTGTGTGTGTGTGTGTTTGGGGAGTTGAGGTTGTAGAGTAGGGGCTCTCAACTGTGGGAATTTAGCCCCTGAGGGGACATTTGGCAATGTCTGGAAACATTTTTGATAGTCACAACCTGGGAGGAAGGTACTACTGGCATTTAGTGGGTAGAGGACAGGGATGCTGCTAAATATCCTACAATGCAGGGGAGGACCCCTACAACAAAGAAGCATCCAGTCCAAAGTATCAATAGTGTTGAGGCTGAGGTACATAGGGGTCAGACCATGAAGAGAATATGTTCCCAGAGCAAGAAGAAGTAATTGAGAAGTGTTGGTGTGATTAGCTCTGAGTTTCACACAGCTCATTTTGGCAGCATGTGGACAACGCATCAGAGGTGGGAGAAGGTGGTAATCCTGGAGGCAAGGAAAGTAATCTGTGGGCCATTGAAAAGATCTAGGTGAAAGATGGTCAGCCATTGATTAGGAGAGAGGCAGAGGAAATGGGACTGGGGGGGTAGCCAAGGTGGGGAAGAGAGAGCACTGTGACTTGTGGATGCATGGGTGATGGAGCAGGGCCGGTCAAGGATGGCCCTAGAGTCCTGGCTTGGGGCCCTGGGTGAAAGTGGATGATTTCTCCTGAGAAAATTACCACAAGTAGAGGAGCAGGTTTGTGTAGGTGCACGTGAATTTGTATGTGGGTGGTGAGTTCAGTCTGACGCATGTTCAATTCTTAATGCTCGTGGGACATCC
>NW_025802588.1:0-2712 GCF_021613505.1 Equus quagga | reverse complement strand
AATATTCACATGGTTTTTTTCTGGTGCGTATTGCTCAGTTTCCCTCACCATTTCTACTTCTTTATGATCTCTGTGCCCACCAGACCGTGAAATCTGGATTTCCTAATGCTAGTAATCTGATCCACAACTGTGGTGCTATCCTGTGAAGCTCAGGCCGCCCAAGCGGAACGTGGGCACTTACCTGCTACATCACAGGTCCGCCAATGAATTGGACTTCTGGACCAACTTTTGGCCTGATCTTGGGAGGATGTTAGCCTGCTTCGATTATTCATGAAGGGAATCAGTAGTAACATGAATGATGGTAACATTTACCTTTGGTTGATGAGTTTAGCACGGAACATATTCTCTTGCTAGTATTCCGCTTCATCTCTTTGCTAAGGTCTACCTTTCTGTAGCATCATTAAGCATTTGGAGGTGATTAATAATCCTTGGAAGTTCATCTTCTCTAATCTCTTTCAGCCTCCAAAGCTTAGGCCGTAAATCTGCACCCCTCTTTGGAGTTTTGATTTTATGTGAATAGATTGCGTAACCCAGCATTATAACATACTATAGCTTTTCACATCTACAATCTCATAGATTTATACTTCTGTGTAGGTTACATCATCTTCACCACTGTAAGCCTAATTACAGGCCCTCACCACACACTTGTGCCTAATCAACTCTTCCTCCCTCAGACCCCCGCATCCATTTCCCTTTGGGAACTACCAATCCCATGTCACGTCCTACCTTTTTGTTGCTCCGTTTTTCCTCTTATCCTTGTACGTGAGATCCTGTGGTATTCAACCTTATCCCTGGGCCTTGCTTCAGTTCCCCTAAGACCCTCAGGAGCCATTCTGGTGGTCACAAATGGCTGGACTGCATCCATTCCTACAGCTGAGAGCTATACCATCGTGTGGCTATAGCCGATCTTCCTTCTCCATTCATCTCTTGATGGTCACCACGGACGCTTCCAAGTCTTGGATATCGGGAGTAAGGCTGTGGTGAACACAGCAGTGCATCGATCTCTGTGCATTAGTGTTTCCATGATGTTTGGATATATACGCCACAGAGGAATAGACGGATCATATGGTAGGTGGATTCTGAAATTTCTGAGGCAATTCCACACCACTTTGCGTAGTGGCTGCACCGGTTCACATTCCTACCAGCAGTGCAGTAGGCTTCCTTTCTCTCCACCTCCTCTGTGAAACTTATTGTTTCCCGTCATCATCCTTATAGCCATTCTGACCACTGTGTGCTGCTATCTCATTGCCGTTCGGATTTGCATTGACCAGAGACTTAAGGATGATGAACATGTTTTCATACAGCCTGTTGGCTATCTTCCTGTCTTCCTGGCAGAAATGTCTGTTTCCATCTTTTTCCCAGGTTCTATTAGGCTCGTTGTTTTTATTCCTGTGAAGACGTATGAGTTCATTGGATCTTTTGGCTACTCACCCCTTCTCCGATGTGTGGTTTGCAAACAGCCTGTCGCAGTTGTTGTGCTGTGTTTGCATTGAGTCAATGGAGTCGTTGGCTGGGCAGAAGCTTCTGCATTGGATGGAGTCCCGCTTGTTTTTTGTTTCCTTTGTTGCCTTTGCCCACTGACACATGATTCTTCCAAATAGGCAACCAAGACAGATGGCAAAGAGCAAGCTACCTGGGTTGTCTCCTAGAAGTTGCACGGTTTCTAGTATTCCATTCAAGGCTTTAATCCATTTCGAGTTCGTGTGTATGTCTGGTGTAACATCATGGTCTACTCTCATTGTGTTACCTGTTGGTGTGCAGTCTTCTCAGCACCGTTTCTTGTGGAGACTCTCCTTTCTCCACTTTCTCTAGGCTCACTGTTCGAAAATGCACTGTCAGTAGATGTGTGAGTTGACCTCCAGGCTCTCGTTCTGCTGCATGAGTCTGTGTGCCTATTTTGGGGTTCAGGCTGTCCTGTTTCCGTACCTAGGGCTTCGTCCTATATGTTGAAAGTGTGATACTTGCTGCTTTGTTCATTTTCCTCAGGATTCCTCTGGCTGTTCTGGGTCCTTTGTTGCTGGATAGAAACTTTAGGATTCTGTCTTGTATTTCTGTGGGAATGATTGTTGCAACTTTGACTGGGACTGCATGCAATCCAGACACTGCTTTATGCGGTATGGACGTTTGACGTGTGTTCGTTCTTCCATTGGAAGAGCATGGAATAGCCTTCCGTTCCCTTGTGTCTTCTGTAATATCTTCGCCCAAACCTTTGCAAGTTTTCTGTTTCCATATCTTTCTGCTGTTTGGCCACGTTTATTCCTAGATATCTTTTTCTTCCTACTGGCATGCTTTCTTTTTTGAGGTTCAGTTTTTCTATTCTTTGCAACTTTCAATTGGTTTTGTTTTGACAGATGTTTATGGCTGTGCTCACATCTGCTGGCCATGCTGCTGCATTTCCTGAGGAAGAATGGCGATGTCTATCGTCGCTTCCCATCTGCCTCTACACTGCCACAGATGCCTTCCCCAGAATGGCTGGACGAGCGGTGTGGTGGCTCACCTCCAGGATTCCACATCACCGGCCCTGGGCTGCTGAACCAGAATGTGCAGACTTCACCACGGCCGCACTGGCTGGCCCTTTTCATGTTCCATTGGCAACCTGCAGTTGAGTGGATTGTGACTTGAATATGCTACTTGAGCCCAACTCTGGCCCTGTGTAGATGAGGCCAGCTTGCTTTTCTGGCCCACTGTGATGTTGGGTGATTTGTCAGAATC
>NW_025802587.1:0-4764 GCF_021613505.1 Equus quagga | reverse complement strand
TTATTTGCTGAAGGATCAGGAATTATGTCTCAATGAATATGAATATTCACCCTATGCCAAAGGTATATTCCAATTTAGTTGGAAAATTTGAATTGCTAAGTAAAAGCTGGCATAAATGGCTATCTGGAAGAATATGAAATTGGTTGCCTCCCCTCAGGCATCTTAAGAAATGAAAAAGAACTTCAATCCCAATGTAAGAGTAACCAATATATTTTAGATGAAGATTTCAAAAGTCACACAAAATTTACAGGTAGAAAAAACCATCTTAAATAAGGCAAGAACCTCAGTAGTAATAAGATGGACATATTTAAACAAAATGTTTTTAAATTTATGGTCAAAAATATCTTCTAAAATTCAATTGAACCATGTGATATGTAGAAATTATTTGAAATGCTAATTACTGTAGAAAAATGGGAAAATACAATATAAGCATATGATGATAATAGGCAAGTCAAAATGTTGATGACATTTATGTAGTTTGGTGAAACAGTAATGATTTAGGAAAACAAGAAGAAATGTTTTTTGCACTCATCATCCTTGGAAAACAATCAAAGAACTGTCAGCTTGATCGGGGTTGGACCTTCTAAACTGGTAGCAAAAGGGGTACTCTCCAATTTTTTTGATGGAAAAGTAAAGTGACACAAGATTGGGAAACAACCTGAAGACACCTATAAATATTACAACTAATGATATTCATCAACTCAGGTTTTCTCAGTCTTGGGACTATTGACATTCTGGTCCAGATCATTCTCTGTGATGGGGTCTGTCCTATGCATCAGAGGATGTTTACAGTATCCCTGGCCCCCACCTGCCTTTCTGCTGTGTGAGAGATGAACTGCCTCTGGATACTGCTCAATGTCCCCAGCAGACAAAATTTCTTCCATTTAGAACCACGGTTTGAACATAATCTCAACACGTTCTTCTAGCATTGATATACTAGTAATTTGATGATAATGAATATGGAAGACCATCAAAAGTGTAAGTAGCACAGTTGCACTGAAATATTCTATAGCTACTGACATAAATACATTAATTAATTAATAAAGCAAACAAACTCAATGATCTTTTGCCTCTGGCCTAAGTTGAATTGGCTTTCAGCTGACAAGAGGTAAATACTCTTGGCTTCCATTCTGTTTGACATTCTCATACAAGGTCAATTGGGTTAGTGGATTCACCTGAATAAAAAAAAATCTCTGCCCCCAGACAAAACAGCAGCAAGGACTGAAGAATTGGACCCCAGCCAGAATTAGAACTCCAAAAACACAAACAGAAAAAAACCAAAAGTATGCTTCATCCAGCCGAAGTTTACACACACTGAGAGGCTGGAGATGGAAAGGTATTTAGAGCTACCCGTATCTGCTCATTAGGCATGTTTCCCTCCTGCTATTCCAACCTCTAAGAACATGATTCCCCTGTGGAAAACTGTTCTGGAAAGAAAGACATTTTTTTAATGATTGTTCCCAAGAGACAAGTTTGGAAGTTAAGTGAATTCAGGTTTCTTTTACTCCTTCTCTATGAACTTGATTCCCTTCCAGATCTCTAAATCTCCCAGCTCCTAATCTTCAGTAGGAGTAAAGTTTTCTCCAAGTCTAAGACTGAGCAATCCGTCTGGGTTAGGTCACTCGTATCTTCAAAGCATTGATTTGTGGTGGGGACACAGCGCTTGATATCGCCAGACAATGTCTATTCTCCTTTAACAAAAGGGTAGGGAGGGACTGAGTTCTTTTGATAATGAAACTTGGGCACTACATGCATGTGGTGCAGTGTACTTCATGACACTTTTTACATAAACTACAAATCTCATAAGAGCTGTCATTCAGTCCCTCATTCTAAAATATTTGTTAATGGCGAGAGATATATTTAGATCTTTTTATGTATTGTAACCTGAGCTTAGCACCTTAAAGAGATTGTCAGATTTAATTTTTATAAATGTTTTATCCATGAAGGAGTACCTTTATGAACTCCATTCTCATTGCACAAATGGGGCTTGGTGGGGCTTAATGGTCTGCCAAAAGTTTATATCTAAGTATGTGATGAGCTTTGATTGTAATTTTGTCAGGATGCTTCTAGGGAAGTAGCTCTCCTCCAGAAATGATTTTTCCCCTGGGAATGTTTGGCAATGCCTGAAGGGATGCTGATAAACACTAACAATCTACAGGAAAGCACCCCCCAAATGTTATTATTCTACTGTAAGTGTTAATGGTAAAAGGTGAGAAAACCTATTCTAGACCAGTACTCTCCAACTCCAATGAAGCTATGAATCAACAAGGATCCTACCAAAAATGTCGGATCTGATTCAGCAGGTCCTGGTGGACCCAGAGAGTCTACATTTCCAACAAGCTCCCTGGTGCTATTGATGCTTTAGTTCTGGTCTGTGGATCATCTCTGAGTAGCAAGGCTGTGATTTCATGTTAGAGTCAGGTGTAGGTAGTTTAAGTCTTCTGCACCAAAAAGCATCTCTGCGTCTAATTTTTAAGGAAAATTGCATTCACTCATTTCAGAGTATGTGGTAAATTCTGTGCTTGTTTCTTTTATATAATGGTCCTTAAGTGAAACAAAATAATACACACCCGGAAGATACTTTGTAGAATAAGGGCTTCCAAAATACGTGCACATCTTAATCACCAGTACCTTTAAATACGCTATTGTTCATAGCAAGGGAGGATTAAGGTAGCCAATTGAGCAGGGTTGCCCATCAGCTGACTTTAAGATTAAAATATTAGCCATGGTTATCCAGGTGGGACTAAGGTAATCTAAATGGGTCTCTAAATGTTGAAGAGGGAGATTAAAAAATGGGTGTTACAGATTTGGAAAATGCTACATTGAAGGATTTGCAGAGGGAAGATGGCCCTAAGCCAAGGAATGCAGGTCACCAGCCATCTAAATTTAAATTGGACAGGGAATTTATTCTCTCCTGAGCCACTAGACAGGACCCAGCCTAGGAGATATCTGGATATTAGCGCCATGAAACTAATTTCAATCTTCTCACATGTAGAGCTATAAGAGCATATATGTTTGCTTCAAGCAGCTAATGTGGGAATATTTTACAGCAGCAATAGGAATCTAATACAGACATCTATTCAATAAAATTTGTTTGAGGAAACTGAGTTCAAGCCTCTGAATTCAATTCACTAGCTTCCTTGGGTAAGAGTGTTTTATGGTGAAAACCCAAATTAATTTTTTTAAAAAAACGAATTGATTTGGAAATAATCTGCCCCATCACCTGCTACAGGGGATTCTTAATTGCATAAATGTAAATATGGTTCTGACTAGGATTTTATTGCGATATTAAGATAGAAAAAGTAATTCATTATCAAAATTAAGATCACATTTTACTTTAAATCTTTGTGTCTATATTTCTACATTATTTTATTTCACGTTAATTTAAACATTCATTCTTTTCATTTATATCCTTCCAACTTTCTCTCATTTACTTTCAACATAAAATATGGAATTGTATATGTGTCTGTGAGTACACATATGTGTGTGTGTGTGCTTATTTGAAAGAACAATGTATACAAACACACACATAGATAGATAGATTGATACATAGAGAAATAGATAGATAGATAGAACCTTTATCCTTCAATGCATTCTTTGGACTAAAGAGAAATTTCCACACATCTTACTCATTTCTCTCAATATCAATTGAAGTTATGTTTATTTTCCCACATCACGTTCAGAAATAAGGAAGCTGAGGCTCAGGGAGCTTAAATTTTTAAAAATTATGTAGCAAATCAGTTAAAGCTTACATGCACTATCTTAAATTACACACAAATAGAAAAGCCTCTTTAGCTCATCAAACTGTACACTTTAAATATGCAGTTTATTTTGTGTAAGCATGCACCAAAATTTATTTAAATAAAAACCTCTAATGATCCATGGCTGAGGATCTAGACCACAGATAGCTGATTCCCACTTAAGAGGGGGGGAAGATATTTCTTCTAACTGGGAAAAAAGCAAAGTGTCATAAATAGTGTAGTAACAGTAGAATTAAATTTCATTAACTCACATGATAAACTCACTTTTTTCTGTAAATATAAGATTTACCTAGATATCAAAATGGAATAAACTCACCATGAATTGGTTCAAAACAGAAGAGATTAAAGCCTCTCACAACATCATGATGAACCTCAGACACAATGCAGAAATTCTCAGCTTACTACACTCTCATGAGGAGCCCAGCAGAGATGAGAACCACTCCCAAGCATATAACTTGATTTGATAATAAAGGTATTATGGTATCCCATGTGACATAGGATGGTTTGTTATACAGCAATAGCTAACTGATACCAATAATCAAAGTGAAAAGACTGAGGGCAAATTATAATTATAATCTGCTGCTTTTTATTTTTGGCATACGATCTGATATTTGAAGAGAACATTCGTGGCCATTCTCTTATTCAAGTTTTCTTCTTCTAACTGCATTAACAAATGAATACCTTGTCTTTCCCTTCCAGGTAGTTAGGAGAGTTTGGAAGGATGTGAATGTTTGCAGCAGAACTGGTAACCCTGAATCACACAACTGAGCAAGATATCAAGCTCTCTTGTGAATCAACCTCTGATATAAGAATGAAGAAATTCCTGAGCGTTAAGTAGACATGAAATGGATGATATTGACATTGCTCATTCATTGTCCCTTTTGTACTAATGACAAATATTTTAAAAGGTGAACTATTTTGTAGAGCAATTGAAAAAGTCATATTTGTAGGTAGCATTATAAGTTTTCAAGCAGAAACAGAAAGATAATTCAGTATTACAACA
>NW_025802586.1:3290-3915 GCF_021613505.1 Equus quagga | reverse complement strand
CCCCTCCCTGTCCTGTCCCTCACACCCTTGGTCCTTGCCCTCTTTGTGAGCTGTCTGTCTCTGCCTCGAGCTCACCAATACTCACTTTTCCTGGGCCCCAGGAGCTCACCCTCCACCCTGTGTGCCCTGCAGGATGCCGCAGCTGAGCCTGTCCTGGCTGGGACTCGGGCCCCTGGCAGCCTCCCCGTGGCTGCTCCTGCTGCTGGTCGGGGCCTCCTGGCTTCTGGCCCGC
This sequence comes from Equus quagga, assembly GCF_021613505.1. Lineage (NCBI taxonomy): Eukaryota > Metazoa > Chordata > Mammalia > Perissodactyla > Equidae > Equus > Equus quagga. The sequence continues at coordinate 3,683 of NW_025802586.1, read as the reverse complement.
GTCCTGGTCTGGACCTCCACCTTCTATGACAACCTTCATCACCTCCAATTCTTCTCGCAGCCCCCCAAACGGAACTGGTTTTGGAGTCACCTGGGCCTTGTGAGTGTGGCAGCAGGAGGGGTCTGGGGCATCAGGGTGGGTGGACTTCCCAAGGGGTCAGGAGTGGGGCTCGGGGTTGGGCTGGGATCTAGGGGAGCGGAAGTGAGAGGGAGGCTCAGGCGGCCCCTCCTTGCTCACTCACTCGTTCCTCTGCTCTGCCATCCCAGGCTTTTCCCACGTCCTTGTCCCCATGCCAAGCCTGCTCTGGATCCATCAGTGCAGCTCTGAGGGGCTCCCACGTCCTTGTCCCCACCCCAAGCCTGCTCTGGATCCATTGCCACAGCTCTGAGGGGC
>NW_025802586.1:0-3280 GCF_021613505.1 Equus quagga | reverse complement strand
CCACCCCAAGCCTGCTCTGGATCCATTGCCACAGCTCTGAGGGGCTCACAGCGCAGGCTGCACAGAGCGAGACACCCTGGCATTCCCAGTCTCCACCGCTGAGCTTAAGATGGCCTTGGGGGCACTGTCCGGGGTCGGCTCTGCCTGGCCCAATTCCTTGAGTCTGCTCACGCTGGGCTGCAGTTTCCCCACAGGAATTAGCTATGTCCTCCCCACCCCCACCCACCGGGCACAGCTCCCCACCCCTTTCTGGGACCCCTTCCTCTCATCTGACTCTTCCCGCCAAGATGTCCCAATGGGCCCGGTTGTCCAACCTGGAGGATCTAGGCCACTCACTTCCCTTTTAGAGGCCTGTTCCACTGCCTGCCCACACCCAGGCCTTGACCTTTCACTTGGTCCTGCTCATGCTTAATTAAACATTAATCATCCAACTACTTATTATCTATCTCTCCACCTGGATGGCAGCTCTGGCAGAAGACATGGCAGGGCCAGCCCAGGGGCGGGTGGACAGCGGGCACTCACAGGAAGTGTTGATGACCTGGGTGGAGAACGTGCCTTCACCCCTCTCCGTCACGGCCACAGAGCTGACCGCCTACTCCTCCCGTCCTCCAGACCAGCTGAGAGATGAGCACAGCTTTCCTTCCCTTCCCGGGGCAAGAGCCACAGCTCAGGGGAGCACTTCCTGTGATTTTACTGTTCTCGTGACAAAGTTCAGAACGGGGATGTTCCGAAGCTCATCGTGAGGCGTTCCTGGGATTCTGTGTCTTGGGATGTTCTCAGAGGGGCCTGGGGGCAGCAGGAATGCTGTGGTTCCTGCAAGTCTGGCTCCTGCTCTGAGGGCTAAGCTGTCGGGGCTGGTCATGGACACTCTTCCCACCTCCAGCCCCTCTCACTGTGTTACCTTGGCTGAGTGACTATTCCTCCCTGAGTCAATTCGTTGAAGTGCTTTGAGTGTTTGTCTCAGCATCCTTGGGAGCAGGGAGGGGTCAGAGGTGAAAAGTTCAACTGCCTGGAGCACCAGGGGTAGTTGTCAGGCTTGGGAATTCCGAAGGACTGGAGAGGACACTTTACCAGGAGCCAACCCTCCACTTGTTCCCATTTTAGAGTATATAGTCTCAGTTTTTTCACTTGTAAAAGACACTATTTATGTGTCTGTCCACTGTTCAAAAGAGACAGACAGGACGCACTGTGAGAGATAGAGACAGACAGGACGCAGTGTGAGAGACAGAGAGACAGACAGGACCCACTGTGAGAGATAAAGAGACAGACAGGATCCACTGGGAGAGACAGAGAGACAGACAGGATGCAGTGTGAGAGATGGAGAGACAGATAGGAGGCTGTATGCACAGAGCCTGGCCATCAGAAGGGGTGGGAGCTGCCCTCTGATTGATATTCGGAGTTCAAGTGTATTCCCTGGGGTCTGCCTGGCCTGGTAAGTCCTTTGTCTGCAAACCCATCACCATTGACCCCCTGGACATGTCAGGACTTGAAAAGGATGTGAGAATGAGCCCCTGGGTCTAGTCCTGAGTCCACCCTCCTGCTCACAAACCTCCCTCTTGAGTGCCTCCCCCTGTGGGCGCCCCAGGGCTGCAACCCCTCCCAGGATGAGGGAAATCCATCTTCTGGAGCCAAGGTCGGCATCTGTGTGCAGAGAGTGTCTTCTCCCTGTGCCCTGGTTGCTCCCTTGAGACTTGGAGAGGCCTCAGGGACCCTCCTGCCCTAAGAGGAAAGGAGCAGGAGGAAGCATAGATTCCCCCATCCCTGCAGAATCTGGACAGAGCATCTACAGCAGAGGCTGCAGGGGGGACATGCCATGGCTGTTTCTGGGGAGTGACGGCCCCTCCTTGCTTGCAGGTCACCCCCACTGAGCAAGGCATGAGAGTCGTTACTCAGCTGGTGGCCAACTACCCCAAGGGATTTGTGACCTGGCTGGGCACAGTCATACCCCTTGTCACTCTCTGTCACCCCGACATGGTCCGGACTGTCCTCAGCGCCTCAGGTACCCATGCAGAGTTGTGGTGGTGGTGTCGCGGTGCATCCAAGGGCTTCTAGCTGCTCCCTGCAAGCTTCTGTGCATCCCCTGCAGGACCCCGGCCCTCGGCCCTCTTCCCCTCTCCTCTCAGTTGTCTTTCTCTTTCCTTCCTGTTTTCACCAACTCCCATCTTACCAATCCTCCCTCCACTGCTGTTTGCCCCCTGCCCTGCTGTCCTGGGCACCCCTGGGGCCCCAGGAGGCTTCAATGCAAGTCACTGTCCTGGGGGATCTTCACTCTTAGAAGACAGATCTAGACAGAGTGATCCCCCATCTCGAGTGGTGAGGAATGGGCTGGAGGGAGATGAATGAGGCAGCCCAGAAGAGAAGCAAGGTCTCTGCTGGGCCAGGCTGGAAGGCTTCCTGGAGGAGGGGCTGCTGGAACTGGGTCTGAAACAATGAGCTGAAATTTTTTAAAGCAGAGGGCTGCAGTGGGCAAGATGGGATTTGAGGTCCCCTGCTAGGCCTGGCCTCAGCCCTGCTCACCCCCAGGCCAGAGCATGAGGGCTTGAGGCTGGTGCAGGATCTGGGCTGCTATTTTCATGACGTCCAACTCTGATGGGTTGATTCCTTCTACTCCCTCCTGTGGCTAGTCCTCTTCAAGCTCATGGCCCTCCTGCTCCAGGCCCCAGGAATCGCCCCAAGCAGACCCCATCCCAGCCAGGCTCCCTTCTGTTGTCCCCCTGCCATTCTGACTTCCAGACGGACCAGGCTGAAGTGGGGAACAGGCAGCAGCCGACAGGGACCTTGGCTCCAATACCAAAATGCTGGGCGACTCTAGGCAGGTCCCTGGCTCTCTCTGGCTGCCAGGGTCTGTTTCAGCTATGAGTGGTGGAACGTCTACCCTGTATGGTCTAAGCAAAGAAAGGGAATCAACTGACTGTTCAGGCCAGGGATCTTGTCTTCAGGCATGGCTGGATCCAGGTCTCAGACAGTGTCATGGGGAGTCGGTCTTCGTTTGTTGGTTCTGCGTCCCTCTGTGATGGCTTCAGTCTCACGCTGGTCAAGATGAGTCCCAGAAGCTCAGCTCCCATGGAAACACGAGATTGTTCCCAACAGTTCCAGGAAGAGCTGTAGGACTTACTTTAGTTTGCCTGCTTAGGTCACAGGACCAGTTCCTCATCCAGTCACTCTGACTCCGATTGCCTGGATCGGCAGGCATAGGGTTCTCAGAGCTGTTGTTCTGGGGTTCAAGGCAGTTCGATGGGTAAGAACTCAGGCCCTGGATTCAGACAGACCTGGGCTCAGG
>NW_025802585.1:0-1715 GCF_021613505.1 Equus quagga | reverse complement strand
TGGATCTTTCTTCCTACTGAGGAGACAGACAATAAACAAGAAACTAATAAATAAGCAGGATGATATCATTGTGGTAAATGCTCTGAAGGAAATAAATGGGAAGATGTGGTACAAAGTAACTAAACATGAGAGTGGGATGAGTGGGCTTGTTTATTTAGAGAGTTCTCAAAGAAGGGTTCTCTGGAGAGGCAAACTTTGAGCTGAGACCTGACAGATGAGAAGGAGCTAGTACAAACACTCTAGCTTGGCCAATGGAGCTGAAACCAGTATGGCTAGGGTCACTCATACCAGTGAGGTTGGACAAGTAGACAAGAGCCAGCCATGAAGAGCCTTGCAGACAGTGGTAATGAGTTTGGATTAATTGCTAGTGCAGAGGGAAGACATTGAATGGGAAGTATGGGGATGATGGGCTCAGATGTGTGTTATCAAGCATGGCAGCTTGGACCATGGAGATGGCAACAGAGGTCAAAGAGGTAGACGGACTGGGGATATATTGAAGGAAGAAGGTGGTGCAGGGGAAGGCACTGACTGCAAAGGCATATTCCTTCCAGCCTTGTGTATATGAAGTCTCTTGGAGAGGAGGTGCCTGAAGGGCATGGAGATGCCTGGAGGGGAAGGAGGTGGCTGGAGGGGAAGGAGGGTAATCTCACAGAGGGTGCAGGAAGAATACTGAACTGGGATTCAGGGCATCTGAGTCCAGTTCAGGGCACTTTACACATCTGAGACATGGAGACTGGACTGGATCACCTCTAAGGGCCCTTCCAGCGCCAGTATTGTTGGTCTATGTCAATCGTTGGAGCATCGAAATGGAGAAGTGTCTGAGGAACTGTTGTTGAGGCTGATTTCACAGAGCAACGGTCCAGGTCTCTATCTCCTGGGCTGCTCACCCCTGGATGATGTCAGCCCTTTCATCACCTCTTATCTGCCCCACAGGGATATTGGCCAAGCCCAGTTAGCATCCAGCTGATCAGCCTTGAAGGTTTGGTCCCTGAGGTCCATCAGGTCTCTGAGGGCAGAGCTTGGAACTAGAAGTGACTTCCCAGACTGTTATGGTCTGAAAGGAAGGGTCGTGGGACATCTGCCTTGAACCGAACTTCTCTTTTTCTCTGTCTGTTCTTCCTGATCTGCTATCCCTGGGATCTTTTCCAGGAAGTCCTCAAATCCATTCCTTTGGGACACTCCTCTGTGTCAATCAGCCCTGCCCTTTTCCACCAACTGCACCAACTATCAGTTTCATCTGGGAGGAAAATGGGCCTTGAGGGCTGTATTAGTCTTCTATCCTGCATGACAAGTTGACACAAATTTAGTGACTTTAAATGACATACCTTTATAAGCTCACAGTTCTTTAGGTCAGAAGTGAGCACAGCATGGCTGGGTTTTCTGCTCAGGATCTCACAAGGCTAAAATGAAGATGTTGGCTGGGCTGCGGTCTCGTCTAGAGTTCAGGGTCTTTTTTCAAGCTCACCTAGTTGTAGCAGAACTCTGCTCCTTGTACTTGTAGTACTGGGGTCTCTGTTTCCCTGCTGGCTGTCAGATGGGGGGTGCTTTCAGGTCCTAGAGGCTGCCCACATTCCTTGCCACATGGCCCCCTCCATTCTCAAAGCCAGCAGTGGAGAATCTCCCTCAAGTTGAATCTCCCTCACATGTGGAATCTGTGACTTCAGGAAGAGCTCTGTCACTTTGAAGGGCTCCCGTGATTAGGCCAGACGCACCCT
>NW_025802584.1:0-6581 GCF_021613505.1 Equus quagga | reverse complement strand
GTGCAGGAATGTCAGGGAGATGAAGCAATTAGGAGCCACAGACTGATGCACACAGAGGAGCACAGATAGAGCTCATGTTACTGAGCTGGGAAAGGAAGAAACAGAATGAGACCTAGATCAGAGCTTCCCCAGCATGAATGTCCTGTGAAGCTGCAGTGTCTGCCTCCGCAGGTGTGGGGAGGCCCGAGGGGCTGGGTTTCTGACGACCCCCAGGGGATGTGCTGGTCCAGGACCATGCTTTGAGCAGCTGGGCTCTGGAGAACCAGCTCAACTGTGTAAACTAAAAACACACGCAGAGGGCTGCAGCGGCTCCACAAGGACACTCATCCTCCAGAAGACATCTCACACTCAAGAGGACACCTGGGCAGTGAGAGGGGCGGGCAAGAAGAGGACACAGGGAGCACAGGTGCCCAAGGTGAGAGGGCCGTGCTCAAACACAGAGGGGCGCACTGAGGACTGAGGGGGATTACCTCAGCCCTCTGCACCTACAGTCCAGAGAGGGAGGAGGAGGGGGAGCAGAAGTTGTGAAGTGGCAGCAGCAGCAACGAGGTTATTGGGCGACTTCCCCACACGGGGGTATCAGAGAAGGGGGCTGCCAAGAGCTGAGCAGACACCCAAGAGTCTCCCACCCTCAGTCTGCCCCACTTGCCTTGCAACATCCTGGCTTTCTGCTCAATGACCTGTAAAGGCCATTTGACATGATGGCCTGGTTTTTGCCTCTAAAAAGGTAGCTTGGTGAGGGTGGTAAGATTGAAACCCACTGCCCCTGCACTGCCCACATGACTGGGTTCAACATGTTCCCTGGACATAGAAAACCCTCTGCTTAGATTTATTCCAACAATTTGATTCACATGCACAATGTAAAAAAAATTACATCAATGTCAGTAATCAAGAAGGCTAGTAAGCAAGTACAGCAACCCCTCTTCCCGAGGATTTTCTAATAAAGGAAAGGCTGAGGGCCAGCAGCCAGTGGCACTGACAGAACGACAACCAGGCCACAGCGAGGGGAGGGGCAGAGCATCCCAAGGCGCATCTCAGGAGGCCACGGGCATGTCGCTGAAGGGCAACATTGTGATCAGTTTCTCCTGCCCCAGTCTCATTCTTTCCAATATATTAAAGAGACTGAAACACAAGTGCATCTCCAAAACAGGAAGAATTGGAGACCTGAAATACCCCACACACAGCACGAGGCCAGATGCCCGTCCCCCGCTCTGCTTGCCTCAAAACTCCATTACATCCTGAGCTTCCTTCACCTTCACCTGATTACCTGGCGAGTGGGTAAAAATGGTATTTCGGACAATCCAAGAAGCGATTTTTCAGCTCTTGGAGTGTCTCTGAAATTGAAGCATGACCCTGGATTTTGAATCGCTCACAACCCACTCATTAATTCGGGAGTGAAATGATCCATCATATTTTTACCAAGCTCAGTGACCTAGATTCTGTGTTAATCACCAGATAGGCACTTACTGAGCACCTGCTGTATGCTTAGCAGTGTACTAGGCACTGTGGATGAGAAAAAAGAAGCAGTGGGCTTGGAATTTGTCTATTAGTGCCCACTGTCTATCTGGAGAGATAGGACCAACACACACAAAATAAATTAGAGCAATATATTATATTCTTATACATCCGGTGGGTCCACTTCATGCTTCATGCTTCAGACATGACTGATCTGCAGATGCAAACAGTGTCACCAAGACACTATGGCTCCACAGAGAAAATCTTCCTGAGCGTGGAGCTCTCAAGGAAGGGGGCAGGAAGGGGAAATGGAAGGAGAAGCAGAAAGAAGCACTGGCCGGGATATGCTCTTCCGCGAAGTCATAATACTGGAGGATAGAAAGAGCCATCTGCTACTGCCATCCACGTCAATCCCCAGACGAATCCTGGTTTGCTGTCTCTGGGCTGCCTGCCTTTTTCCCCACAGGAGTCACTGAGCTGGGCTGTGGGACACTCTGACTGGTCATTCTGAATGCCGGACCCACCCCAGAAAGGGCAACCTGACCAAAACCACATGGAGTGGCGGAGTGTGAGGGTCACTAAAGAAAAGTCTGCTGGGCAGACAAATAAACAGCATGATGTGGTTGAGACCACATGACATGAATACTGGAAACATCACTGTGTGTTGAAATAAATTAGGGTAAGAGTGGAGAGTTTCTAAAAGAGGTGAAATTAAACACAACAATAAATGTCATTTTGGGTCTACCATGTGGCGGGCACGTACTAGGCCTTTTATTATACCTTATGGGAAGTCAAAATTCAAGACTTAAAGGCTGCATGATGCAACCCTGCCCATGTCCTCACCTTTGTCTCTTGCCACCTGTCCCTTCCTCCCACCACTGGGTTTATTTCTATTTATATTATTTCTCATACTTGCCTCAGGGCCCTTGCGCTTGGTTTTCCTCCTGCTAGGAATTCCCTTCCTAGCTTGCCTTATGGCTAACTCTACTCATCCTTCAGCTTCTATCACAAATGCCATGTCCTTGGGGAGGCCTTCCTCTCCCTGATGAAGCAGGTTGCCCACCATCTCTCTCTCACGTGTTGCTAAACTCCCCGGGCAGGAAATTTGTCTGAATTGGTCTCCATTGTGCCCCCATTGCACAGTCTAATGCACAGCAGGAATGGGATAAATAGCTCATTCATTCATTTAACAAATGTTTGCTGAGCACCAACTGTGCCAGGCACTGTGACAAGTGTTTAAAGTACTTTCATGACCAAAACAGATCAGATGCTCTGCTCTTAAGAAGCTTAAGTATTTTTCAAACCAACAAATGAGCACACTGAGCAGAGACTTGGGAGCTGGGTAGCTAGAAAGAAGCTGGGAGAGCATTTTAGAAGGAGGGAAGAGCAAGAGAGGTGGCAGAGAAGGCATGATGAGAGTCAGCAGGTCCTCTCCAGGTGACCCTGTCGTGAGTCCAGCCTTGGTGTCCACAAGGCCGCAAAGGGCACCTCAGCTCCCTCACGGCACAGCTCGGCCTGCAGGTCTGGACGGGGTGCAGCCCCCACCCACCCCACTGAGAGCACAAGGAGCGGACCAGGAACCCCGGCGAACAGCACTCTGGAAAAGTCAAGTGCCATTTGCCTGCTGAATCACACTTGACTTTTCGCTAAAATCAAGACAATTACAAGATCGTTCCTGATCCTCTTAGGTCTCACTTGATGGCTCTTGAACCAAATTAAACATACGATGGGTCTGGGAAGGGGAAAGATGAGTTAAGCTCCTCTGAGTTCACTCTTCTCAGGAGGCAGTGCTGGAGCCCTCACCCCTCCCAGGCTGCACCATTTCTTTCTTGAGCAGCGTGGCTTCACGGGTGCTCACTTGCTTTTCAAGGGAACCACAATTCACCATCGTTTAGATACCTAAAACATTCATTTTTAAAGTAATAGCACACAGTTAAGGTACCCTTTCCCTACCCCTCTCTCCATTTCAGAAATAACTGCTGTTACCAATTTGGTATCTATTCCTTCCAGATCTTTTTCTATGCATTTACATATGTATGTTATTTTATTTCTTCATTTTGTTTTATGTAAATCATTTCATATCACGCTTTCATTTCTACAACTTTGTTTTCTCTACACATCTTAGAAGTCTTTCCATATTAGTACACATAAATTTTATTGTTAACTTGTGTGTAGTATTTCACAGTAATATCATGCCAATACTATTCAGTATTAGTAATTAACAGCATAATAATTCCATTGTTAAGAAATATTTAACTTGTTTAAAATTTTTCACTATTACAAACAATGAACAGCCTTGTTCATGCTTCCTGCCCAAGGTACCAGGTAGTGCTTTTCTAGAATGGACATCTACAAGTGAAATTGCTGGGTCCCAGGACTTATCCATTCATTTTAATAGAAACTACCAAATTTTCTTCCAAAGTGGCTGAATTTACCCTCCCACAGCAGTGCTGAGCAGGCTCATCTCTCCTGTCAATGTCGATGGGGCCATCTTCTTTCTCCAAGCTTATTTGACTTTGTTCCCTAAATCTCATCAGGCCTTACATGACCAACAGTACAAGTGGGTCACTGAGACAGACCTGAATAAGGAGAACTGATGGCCACACAGACGGAGTGCCTGCATGAGCGCTGTAATGACTCTGCAGCAGGCCAGGCTTTCTCTCGAGGATCCACACGTTGCTCAGAGCCTGTCCAGGGGAGACACGCCATGTAGGACAGAAAGCCCTGGAGTAAAAGGAAAAATCCTGGGACCCTAGTGACAGGGCACATGACCTTGAGCACTGTTCTCCAATGCTATGCATCCTTATCTCTCACCCCTAAAATGACCCCTACCTCACCCAGTTACCACGACTCAAAATAGAAGGAGAAAATAGCAGAGAACCAGCACTGAGCTTCCACAGAGGCTGCTGACTGTATGAAACAAGAAGGCTCTTGGTGCCCAAGTTTCCGCCTACCATAACCCAAACATAATTTGGGAGTGACAGTTCCCACCAAAAAGGGCTGAACAAATCCTTCTCCCTGCCTTCATATCAACAAAGGATAACACGCAGAGACACCTGAGCAAGAAGCACTCGGTCACAGAGCAGAGATGAGTGACAGCTGCCCCCAAGGACAACCAGACTCTGCCATCCCTCATGGCAGTGACTGGCTGACAGCTCTTTGCACGCCCTAACGGAGGGCAGTGAGGCCTATGGTGAGGCGACCGTGGAACACTGGTCCTGTACATTGTCTGCACACTGCAATTGCCTGGGGAGCTTTATAGACAAAGGAACCCCGGGTCCCACCACCAAAGATCCAGATTTAATTGGTCTTTTTTTTCTTTCTTCTTCTCCCCAAAGCCCCCCAGTACATAGTTGTGTATTCTAGTTGTAGGTCCTTCTGGTTGTGCTGTGTGGGACGCCTCCTCAGCATGGCCTGATGAGCGGTGCCATGTCTGTGCCCAGGATCTGAACCAGCGACACCCTGGGCCATCAAAGTGGAGCACGTGAACTTAACCACTTGGCCACGGGGCCAGCCCCTATGAAAAATTTTATAGAAAGAACAGCACTAACATAAAAGGAGACACTCAGAATTGAGAGCATGTACAATAAGAAAATGAAGGACACAGAGGAACAGCAGCAAAGCTTGAACAAAACAGCGTTAGACAAAGGTGAGCCGCGCCAGGCTGAGGGTCTTGACGATGCCCGCAGTGAGAAGGAACTACACACTGACACTAGAGCCCGCTGAATGACTTCTGTAGTTTTCAGTGCATAACTGCACACAATGGTTTTGAAGCAGGTTTAATAATTCTTCATGTTTTCCTTCTGCTCTCTCCAGAGCTCAAATTCAAGGGTGCAGAAGCTTTGGAATTTCTGGTTCCTCTGCAGGGCAGAGAACCAGAAAGGAGAAAACTACACAAGAAAGAATTCCAAAGCCCCACACAGAGCTGGGTGCTCTCCCGTCTGCTGCTAGACACTAAAGTTCTTTTGCTCCGGAAGAAAGCCCACGAGGTGGGAACAGGGTGACCAGGGAGCTGTAAGCTTAACAATTCCCGAATCACACTCTGGCTGGGGGCCCCCGCACTCCACCAGGAGGAGGGGGAGATTCTGTTCAACATCCAGGGCCTTCAGCTGGAGCCCAGAAGGGGCACGCAAGAACAGTAGGAGAAAACCAGCCTGGGGAGGTGCTCTAACCGCAGCCTAACAAAGCAGCACAGTCCCAAAGGGGTCAGAGTAACCCCAGGTGACCTAAGGACAGGAACTTCCCTGCCAGGACGATGCCGGGCACTCTCTGAAAGAAGACAACAAAATCCAGCAGTCAGCAATATGAAACTCACAACGTCCAGCATCTAATTTAAAAAATACTAAACATAGGTATGTGATAAAGCAAATACAGTAAAATGTGACCTATAGAATCTAGGTGGTGGATATATATTTAAATTTTTTCATAATAAACTTTTGGAGGACAGACAGACAAAGCAAAAAGAAAATATGACAAGAATAAAAATCACTCAACAAAAACAGATTCAGAAATGACAGAGCAAATAGAGACAAGGACTTTAAAATCGCTCCTCCCTCTCCCCCCTCCCCCTCTCTCTCTAAATATATGTGTATGTAAATGTTGATAAGCAAGGTTAAGCAGAACTTTTCAAAGTAAAAAGTTACCTTTTAAAGAGTCGCTACAAAACAGAAAGAAATACACAAACACTCCCAATTGGGGGTGGGGGGGGGTGGCAAAGGACGAAAATAATTCACAAAAGAGAAGAAAATGAAAATGAAAAACACGTGGGAAAAGATCAGCAGCTCTAATATAAATAAACAAAAAGCAAAATAATATCAAATTAGCAAAGATTTTTAAAAGCTCACTTTCCGGACAGAAGATGGTGCATGAAAACAGGCACGCGGCTTCCTGCCCGTGGGAAGGTCACTTCTGGGGTCCTGTTTTCTGGAAGGTGAACTCTGCTTCTCTCGCCCGAGGGTCACAGGCGGGAGTGCTGTTGACTGCCTGGCTGTGTCTCACACCCATGGCGCAGAGGCCAGGAGGGAACAGGCTCCCGAAGCCGCCGGCCCGCCCCTCCTCGTGCCCCGTGCTGCTCACAGAGGGAGGGGACGTGGGCATCCTCAGGGACGAGAACAGGAGGCACAGGC
>NW_025802583.1:0-1430 GCF_021613505.1 Equus quagga | reverse complement strand
TGTCACCACCTCCCAAAGGGTTAATGAGTTGTCCTTGGGTAACACGTGGTTAACTCATGAGCTTTTGACGGGGGAGGAGTCCTTTTCTGTAATAAATGGAGTGATTCTAACGGTGGTGATTCAGGCACGGTGGCAGCATTGGGAGAACTGCTTTGGGGCTGGGGTGAGGGCAATATGGGGTCTCAAACTGTGTACAGTACTAGGTACTCCTGTGGTCCCCCACGTTGCGCACTGCTGCGTGCTCTCGTCTTGATCCCTAACCAAACCTGTGCGGGTCGGGCCGGCCCACCCCGCCTGCTCCACACGTTCAGGTCTGCAGATGGGTGTGTGGATGTTGGGGGGCGTGCCCGGGCTCCGCTTCCTCCTTCCCTCCCCTGGCTGGGCTGTGGGTCTGTGGGCTCCTTCACGCTGCATCTGCCGCACCTGGCAGAGAAGCAGTCAGAGCGGACGCGGGGCTCTGCCAGGCTGGCTGAGGACCCGAGCGCTCCGGGGACGGTCTCTTCTGGGAAGCGCGCCACTGCCCTCTGGTGGGTGAGCTGTGAACTTGATGAGGCCCCGGGCTCCGACTGAGGTGGAGGTACCAAGCCCCTAGAGCCGGACCTGGGTGTTCCGCCCACTCCGGGCCTGGGCCGCGGAGGGCCGGGCGCAGGGTAGCCCGGGGACGGTGCGCCGGGCTGGGGCTGCGGCGAGTGAGGATGGCGCCGACCGGAATGAGCCAGATCTGAGTCAGCCCCGTCCCAGGAAGGCGGGGAGGCCTCCTCCTGCCTCCTTGTCCCCCCTTCGCTGGCCTTCCACTCTTTCGGGTCTTCCTTCTCCTTGAGGGAAAAGAGAGAACAACTTCACATATTCATGTGGAAACTCACTCCTTCTAAAAAGGATTTGAAGTGGTCTCACAGATTTACGAGGAAATTGAAGAAAGGGAAGAAGATAGGAGAAAAAGGATCAATAGAGGGCTAAGGTCAATACTTAACATAAGTCTTGAGATCCTGAAGTTACTAGAGCAGCAGAGTGGAACTAGGACGTCAAACTTCCCAATCGTTAGAGCTTTAAAAAGAAGAAACTAGGAAAACTCAAGCAGTCTTTCAAGAATCCGGAACAAAAGACCAGGGGAAGGGAAATTATGGAACAAAAAATATGAAAGAAACATGTAGACAACATATATCAGAGGTCATAATTATTGCAGGCGGATTAGATTCCCCTATTTAAAAAAATCCCCTAGTGAAAAGCCTAGGACAATATACCTACCTATTTTCTGTTTGTATGACCATGGCTAAAACAAAGTGACACACACAGATTGAAAACAAAGAGGTTGGGAAGGATGTACCCGGGAAAGCTAGCGCCCCAACATCCGTCCATTTGGAGTTGTAGCCCCGAAATACATCTCACATCTACCCACTTCTCTTCACCCACTGCTGTTCCCTAAGCCAAAC
>NW_025802582.1:0-2125 GCF_021613505.1 Equus quagga | reverse complement strand
GGGGGGAGTATGGTTGCAAAGCTGAAACTTAAAGGAATTGACGGAAGGGCACCACCAGGAGTGGAGCCTGCGGCTTAATTTGACTCAACACGGGAAACCTCACCCGGCCCGGACACGGACAGGATTGACAGATTGATAGCTCTTTCTCGATTCCGTGGGTGGTGGTGCATGGCCGTTCTTAGTTGGTGGAGCGATTTGTCTGGTTAATTCCGATAACGAACGAGACTCTGGCATGCTAACTAGTTACGCGACCCCCGAGCGGTCGGCGTCCCCCAACTTCTTAGAGGGACAAGTGGCGTTCAGCCACCCGAGATTGAGCAATAACAGGTCTGTGATGCCCTTAGATGTCCGGGGCTGCACGCGCGCTACACTGACTGGCTCAGCGTGTGCCTACCCTACGCCGGCAGGCGCGGGTAACCCGTTGAACCCCATTCGTGATGGGGATCGGGGATTGCAATTATTCCCCATGAACGAGGAATTCCCAGTAAGTGCGGGTCATAAGCTTGCGTTGATTAAGTCCCTGCCCTTTGTACACACCGCCCGTCGCTACTACCGATTGGATGGTTTAGTGAGGCCCTCGGATCGGCCCCGCCGGGGTCGGCCCACGGCCCTGGTGGAGCGCTGAGAAGACGGTCGAACTTGACTATCTAGAGGAAGTAAAAGTCGTAACAAGGTTTCTGTAGGTGAACCTGCGGAAGGATCATTACTGGAGCGGCTCGCTGCTGGCGGCCGAGCCTTTACACCCCCACGCGGCGCGGGCGAGACGGCGTGGTGCCGGCCCGCTGGTCGTGAGAGGTTTGAGAGAGGGAGGAGAGGGTGCGCGGGAGGCGCGGGCGCCCGGCCGGAGGCATGGGAGGCGCGGGTGCGCCTCGGTCCCGGGTCGGCGGTGGTCCGGAGGGAGTGGGCTCAATCTCGGCGAGCCCACGAGCCCCTTCCAGCCTCCGTCCGCCCGGCGTGCCGAGGCCGCCGCGTCCTCCTCGCCGCCGCCCCCGGCGCGTCTGTCCCCGCGCCCTCCGGTCTCCCGCGAGGCGGGCTGGAGTTGTCGCGCCGCGCCTCTGTCTCGGGCGGCGGCGCCCTCGGCGCGTCTCGGGAAGGGTGGCGTGGCGGCACGAGCCCCCGCGGAGTCCCCGGGGTCAGGTCCCCCGGGGGCCTCGGAGCCTCGGCTCACGCGGGGTGCCTGCCGCCTGCCGCCTCCCGTCGCCTGCCCTGGGCCGTTCCCCGGCCGTCGGCGTCGTCGTCCGTCCGACGGTGCCTCCGCGTCTCTGCCCGCCCTTGGCGCCCCGGGTGCCCGCGTCCAGCCGGCCACATCCGCCCACCACCCCCGCCCTGTCTGCTCGCTCCCCGCTTCCTGCCGCAGCCCTTTGCCCTCCGTGGCGAGGGGCCTGGGACACGGGTGCGGGGAGGGTCCCCGGGGGAAAGTTGGGTCGGGTCTGGTGGCGTGCGTTGGGCGCGAGGGGGCCCGCCTGGCGTCGAGGGGGCCGTGGGCGCGGTGGGGTCGTCGGTCGGCGGCGCCCGGCGGTGGGGTTCGGTCACGGGCGGGCAGCGCCGAGGCCTGCGTCTGTTCCCGGGTGGCCGTGGGCTGCGCGGGCTGCGTCGAGGCGGTGGCCGCGTGGCACTACCGGCTCTGCCTCGTCCGTTTCTTTGGCTTCCCCCCATCCAGGTACCTAGCGCGTCCCGGCGCGGAGGTTTAAAGACCCCTGGGGGGCCTCGCCCATCCGCCTTGGGTCGGGGCGGTCGGGCCCACGGGGAGTCGGGAGGCCTGGCCCTTCTCCCCCAGACTCCGCCTCACCGGGCCGGGTCGCCGCGCCGCCATCGCGGCGGCCGTTGGGAGGGGGCGTCCCCGGCGGCCGTCGTGTTGTCGTGTGCGCGCGCGAGCGTGTGCGCGCCCCCACGTCCTCGGGCGAGGCGGGAGCCCCCGGGCGCCTGTGGGGTGTCCGAGCACGGCCCCGCGGGGCCCGTGCCGGACGCCCCGTCGTCCAACCTTCCGACCTCATGGAGTCTGGTCTCGTTGTGTCTTTCTGGCTGGCCGGAGGCACCCTCTGGGGATGTGCCGTGCCAGGGGCGGGCTCTTAGTCTTAGTGTCTGGCACCTAGTTTTCATGTGTGCAACACCTGTTTCTAGCATA
>NW_025802581.1:0-2352 GCF_021613505.1 Equus quagga | reverse complement strand
GAGAGGGGAGACAGGGGTGGGGTTGGGCAGGATGGTGCGGGAGGGTGTTCTGTGTGAGAATAAGGTAGTTCCTGGCAGCTTGAGCTGCATCTGGGAGCTCCAGGACCCTCCCCGCATTCTATAGGATGATGGCTTAGAATCCCTTTGGTGGACCTCATTTCCCATCCCGGGAAGCTCATTGTGAGGTCTCCTGATACTGAAATCTTTCCACCCTACCCCTCCTTTGGACAGGACCATCCTGGGCCCAGGCGGACCCAGAGCCAGCCGGCATCTTGGATGTCCTCCCGGACACTGTGAAGAAGATTGCACACACCCTGGGGAACAAGGACCAGGGAGTCCCTGACAAGCTGAAAAAGAAGGACTCTGCTTCAGTCACCCGGTTAGTCCCCTTCCTGGGGCCCCGATGGGCTGGGGTTTATGGATGAGGAGATTGGGAAAACTGAGGCTGGGGAGGTTGACAAGGTCCCTGCGGTCACACAGCTGGCTCTCTGGGTGCTCAGACTTGGGGGACAGGTTCCTGACTCCGGCCAGGCTCATGTGGAGATGGCCCCAGGTGGTGGGGACAGACCCAAGCTGCGGCTGCACAGACCTGGGGCACAGGCTGGGGCAGACCCACTCCTCCTGTGACCTCAGGAGCCGCAGTTTCTCCATCTGTGCCATGGGGGCTTCTGAGGGGAAGGACCTGGAGGACCGCATGGGGCCTGGCAATGTGGACACTCCATGGTGTTTGGCCCACAGTGGCTCTGTCTGAGGAGTTAGGAAAGCATTCGTTCCTGAACAAATATTCATTGAGCATCGGCTCACGGCCAGGACCTGGTGCATCTGGGAACAGGACGAAGTCTCAGCTCATGGGAGGTGCCATTCGGAGGAGGGACAGGGAGGGGAACAGCCCATGAACCAGGGAGTTCCAGGAGAGGAGCCCAGAGGGAGCTCAGCACTGAGAAGACAATAAACAGGGTGTTGAGAACAACCAGGGACTGAGAGGAGCTCTTGTAGACAGGGAGACTGGGTCTGCTCTGAAGAGTGACACTTTCAATTGAGATCTGAATGAAGGAAAATGCAGCAGGGACCAGGAACTTGGGGAGAATGTTCCCTGTGGACGGGGAGTGCAAAGGCCCTGAGGCGGGAAGCTGTGCACATAGTCAAGGAGAGGGTGGCACTGGAGGACAAGGGAACACCATGAGCAAAGGCAGGGCGGCTGGAAAGTGTCCTTGAATCATCAGGGGACAGGGGACAGTGAGGGCAAGAATGGGCGTGGGGGCAGAGAGGGCAGGCCTGGAGAGCCGGGCTAGCGTGAAGCCTTCTGACTTCAAGGAGCTCTGGTCCCTCTGGGAAACAAACACAGGAGTGGGGCCACCCAGTCCTGGGCTCCTCCTTGTTGTCGTGGGGGAAGAGAAACACCAGGGAGTCAGGGTACGGTGGGATTGGGGCAAAACACAGTGACCTCTCCCCGTCTCTCTCTACAGGAAAGTGGCGTCAAATACAACCAAAAATATTCCAGTTAAAATAGATCTCATTCCCGTCCACAGAAGCAGGTTGCCCCTCTTACCCTTCAAGCCTAGCCGCATCCACCTGCTGCCCCTCCAACCAAGCAGGATCCATTTGCAACGCCCCCATCCAACCAGGATCCACCCGCCACGCCTCCACCCAAGCAGGATCTACCCACTATGTCCCCACTCAGGCCGGATCCGCCCCTTGTTTCCAGGGCTGTGCCCCAGACAGAGGCCCAGACAAAGGCTCTGAAATTTCCCACATCCCCAGCCTCTGTGTCGAAGACTTCCCACAGGACATCCCACGTCCCCTCCACCTCCCACCCGCAATAAAAATCCTGTAGAGAATTCTGAGAGCTTCTTTGCTGTGGGGCGGGGGCTGTGGGACAGGGTGAGGGTCGCACCTTCAGGGAAGAGAGGCAAAGACTCACGTGTGGAGCATCTCTCCGTGCTCTGCACTGAGGACTTAGAACTTCAGGATCTCAAAAGCATCCTCACGAGAATGTTGGGAGCTGGCCCGATAAATGCCGTGGGAGCACTAAGGCTCAGAGAGGTGAAACTGCTACCTCATCAATGCAAGGGTGACGTAATGACAGCCATATTGTAGAAAAGAAACCACGTTGTAACTTTGCATGACCTCTGATTAAGTAACGCACATGTGCTCTGTAGATTTGATGGCCCCTCCAGGCTGCTGTAAGTTGATAACTTTGTTCCTTTGAGTTCCTTAGGAATGTGATGACCCCTAGGCAGACAGTCTGTGCTGAGAGCCATCAAAAATGACCACTATAGGATCGGGGTATGGGGCATTGCTTCAGTCTCTGACGCATATCCAGTGGAACAGAAGACTATGGGAACTAAGACC
>NW_025802580.1:0-3275 GCF_021613505.1 Equus quagga | reverse complement strand
CAGAATGTTGTCCATTCTGAGGAGTACCCAGATCAGACAGCCATCAGAGCATTTCCTGGAAACAGCAGGAGGATTTCACATGGCTCACCCACTCCACGCTGCCTCTGAGCCAAGGAATCATAGAATGCTTGCTGACCGTGTCTCCAAGTGATTGATATTTGATTCTCCCATCTCCTAACAGACAAATGTGAAGACAGGGATATATTTCTTCTGCAGCTAGAGACACACGGGCTGCTTCGGTGCTTTAGGAGTTCCTCATCTCCAGGCGCCCACAGGCATGAAGACCCCTGACGTCCTCCTAGCTGTCCTGCTGTTGGTCCTCCAGACCCAGTTGCTGCCAAATACTGTCAGAGCTGATGAGGCTACGGCCCAGGCAGGAGCTGGCAGAAGACCAAAGTGTTGCTGTCTCTTCTGTTGAAGTTATAATCTCAGCACAGGAAGGCTTCTGGTGAGAGATGTCAGCATCAGTGGCATAAGGAGGAACCAGGATACTGCTCTGGTCTCAAAATTGGTGCAATTTTGTCCCTGTGAGGTCCTTGTGTACTTCCCAGGGCCTCATTTTCTTCATCAGAACCCAGAAGAATTGGCCTCAATGGTCTCTAAAGGGTCTTCTTTTTCCAAAGGCTTTGACATCTTCACGTGTGGAAAAGTCTCTAAGGCTAGAGAGCACTCATGGACTATACGAAGTGGATGAGCTTGGCTTTGCTCCAATCAAACTTCAAAAAAGAATGGGGGGAATACTTGGCTTAAGGATCATAGTCTTTAATCTATTTCAGTAGGTATCTGGAGACAGAGCAAAAGGCAAAACGTGCAAATATGTGAAAGTGGGGGACGGGGAAGGGAGGACAAGTGTGCTTACAGACCCTAGCTCAGACAGATTAGGCTGTGAGGGCTCAGGTCCTCGCTGACAGGCATTGCCCTGTCAGAACTCATGGAATCTGATGCAATGAGCATTGCTGTAGCTCTAAGATGACCTATTGACATATCTACCCTAACTCAAAATTTAATTTCTCCAAGATGCTCCCTCCATCCACCTCCCCAGGCACTTGGTTGATACTCGCTCTTCCTCCAGGACAGGGAAGCCTGTCTTGCTATTGCACTAGAGGACCTGCCCATGTCAGGAGTTCCTTTCCAGGGCCTTCACCTTCAGTGGTATTCATCACAGATGTTGCTGTCACTCAGCTTCTTCATCATAGAGGCAAAGTTGAAGATCTTGGCTGAAGACCTGGAGGGAACTGTTGGTACCTTTGGCTCCTGTCCCTGAGCTCTTTTGTTAGCCCAAGGAAACTCTACACAAGAAGCTTCTGTATCTGCTTTTCTAATGTTTGATATGTGTATCAGTTGGGACTAATATAAATGCCAGTAACAGATTGCTGACTAAAACTCTCTTAAACACAATACTGGCTGTAAATACTTGGGGAATTCAAAGAGTGATGATGGCCTCAGACATAGAGTGTTATGAATGCACATGATACTGAAGGTCGGTCTGTCCATCTCTCTCTCTGTCTATGTATTAATGATCTATTATCTATCGATCTATCTGTCCACCATCTATTCACCTATCTTTCTATCTATCTGTCTGTCTGTCTGTCTATGTATCTACGTACATATCTCTCTAGCTAACTAAACCTCTTTGGCTTCGGTTTCATTAAATTTCGCTTTATTCTCACAAAGACAATTCCTCTGTAGTAAACCCTATAATCGCTGTTGGCCCCCAGACTCGTACGGTCCTGACACACTCCTTCTCATGGAAACCCCACTGTCTGCATCCCCACAGTGTGGGGCTCATCTCAAGAGTACCCAGTCAGTCACCTTTGTCTGAAGGCCTGGAGTTACTTCAGTTCCACTGGAACTGTTTAATTAGTACGGAGTTGAGGGTGTTACCAAAGGTATGATAACCAGACAAAAACTTTGGCAATTATACAATGACATGTTCTGTATTGTCATCTGAATCTATAAAGGAAGAACTCAGTTGCGTAAGCTATTGGCAAAATTAAAAGGAATTGGCCTGGTTATGTGAACAATGCATGACTCAAACTCTCAAACAAGCACTGCTACTTTCACCCTCCTCGGTTCTCTAAAGACGCTGAAATTTCCTTCAAGTTTCACCTCATCTGGAAACCACACCTTCAACCTCCAGTTTCACCCTCTGAGAGCTTCACTCTTTTCCATATTAAAGGCCCTTTGTTTGCAGCTGCTTCAATTTCTCCACTGCCGTCCTGCCTTTGGGACATTAGGCATCCTAAGGCCTCTTCTCATTTTGGACTGCACCATCTCCTTCAGTCCAATCCTGTATAATTTCTTTCAAAGCTTTGTGGGCTCCCAGTGTATAAGATATCATGCACTGTATTAGATAAAAGTGACCCTACTTGTTTCAGAGACAGGCCCTTCACTGCTGAGCTAAATGTTAAGGTGCTATGAATCTATGAAGATCCAGAGAAGCCTTATTTGTAGAGAAGAAGCATCTTCTCCACCCATTCTATAACTTTTTCAATCTCACCACAAACATTCCTACAACCACATCCTTGAGATGAACCTGAAACCACACTGTGCTGGTAGTATCTTCCATTTGTTCTTTATGCTGTAGCCTCAGCCTATTTTGAGAAATTTTGCCTCAAATGATTGACAATGAGAA
This sequence comes from Equus quagga, assembly GCF_021613505.1. Lineage (NCBI taxonomy): Eukaryota > Metazoa > Chordata > Mammalia > Perissodactyla > Equidae > Equus > Equus quagga. Next base: position 640 of record NW_025802580.1, on the reverse strand, counting down.
ACGGTGGATTTTCAAGCTTTGCTTAACAATCTCCATGAACCCCTCTCAGCTTCCACCACCAGGTGACTTGATGAGCCTTCAGCCCACTGCTCAGTCCCAACAGCATTCCCAGAACTTCGACGTTTTGGTCCAGCAGCATCCCTCTTCCAGGCACCAAGTTGCCCAAGAAATTATCAACCTGAAATAGCAGCCATTTCACTACACCTTACAATGTTGTGGGTCAGGAATTTAACAGGTCTTGACTGGGAGATTCTCCTCTATGTCTGCCGGGTTATTTGGTGGCTGAGGTGGAGGGACCAAGATGGTGTCACTCACATGCCTGGAACAATTGTGGGCTGTGTGAACCCAAATGCTCAGCTGTGCTTCTCTCCTCCATCAGTCTCAGGGCGTCTCATGTGGTCTCCAAGGCAGGTAAAATTCTACCATCACGAGCAGAAGCCACCTGAAGTTTCTGCGCCTCTTACTCACCAGGGAAGACAGGGTTGGGAGGCAAAGAAAACACTGATATGAGGGGTTGTTTGGAATTGATTGGGCTACATTAAAATGGAGGCATTTCGGCTTTCTGTGCTGAGTACAGACATGGGAAGAAAACCTGGTCTGGTACTGACAAGAAGAGAAAACACCTTTACTGATGACAGAA
>NW_025802579.1:0-1457 GCF_021613505.1 Equus quagga | reverse complement strand
CATGACCATTTCTCTCTTCATTCTCATGAAAAGAGAAATGCAAGATATAAAATAGGACTAAGTGGAACTTTTAAAGCTAAAAAATAAAATATCAGAAATGAAAAATTCACTTGATGGGCTTAACAGCACATCAGATACTACAAAAGAAAAGATCGGTGAACTTGAAGACAGCAACAGGAACTATCTAAACTGAAGCAAAGACATAAAAAGACTGAAAAACAAGAACAAAAAACAACAGAGCCTCAGTGACCTGTGGAACTACATAAAGTGGTCTAACATATGTGTCATTAGAGTCCCAGAAGGAGAAGCAAGGGAAGAGGAACACAAAAAAATCTGAAGAAATAATGTGAAAATTCATAGAATTGTACATAGAAAGGGTGAATTTTACTAGATGTTATGATGCTTTAATTAACTTGACTTTTAAAAAAGGTGTGTTTATTCACAGATGGCATGATCATCTGCACAGAGAATCCTATGAAATCTACAAAAAATCCACCCTAGAACTCATAAGTAAATTAAGTAAGGTAGTAAGACACAAGGTCAATATATAAAAATCAACTGTATTTCTACCTATCAGCAAAAAACAACTGTAAATAAAATGTAAAAAAGATACTATTTACAACATCATCAAACCAACGTAATACGCTGTCATACATAAAATACTATGCATAAAACCTGTACACTGACAACTACAAAACACTGTTGAGAGAAATTAAAGAAGATCAAAATGAATGTAAAGATGAACTTACTTCTTGGATTAGGAGCCTTACTATTTGTTAATATCACTTCTTCCCAAACTCATCTCTAGATTCAACATAATAACAATCGAAATCTCAGCATGCTTTTTTGTAGAAATTGGTAAGCTGATTCTAAAATTTATTTGGAAATGCAAAGGAACTGAAATAGCCAAAACAATTTTACAAGAGAACTGTCCGATTGCAAGACTTACTATAAAGCTACAGGAATCAGAAAAGTGTGGCATTATCCTAGGATAGCAATACAGATCAATGGAACAGATTAGAGTCCAGAAATTGACATACATGGTCAATTGATTTCAACTCAAGGTGCCAAGGTAATTTGAAAGGGAAAGAAATGACATGGGAGCAACTGGATATGCATTCTAAGAAAAATGAAACTTGACACCAATCACAAAAATTAACTCAAAATGGAACACAGACCAAAACATGAAAGGCATAACTATACATAACTGCAAGAAGAAAACGTGAGAAGATATTTGAATCACTGGAATTGCCTAAGATTCCTTAGGCAGGAAACAAAAAGCACTAACCATAAAAGTAAAAATTAACAAAATGGTGTTCATCAAAATTTATTCTTCAAAAGACAAGGTTAAGAAATTGAAAAGCCAAGCCATAAACTGGAAGAAATTATTTGCAGTATATATCTGACAACAGACTTGTATCCAAAATATATGAAGACCTCTTAGACCTTAATATTTA
>NW_025802578.1:0-5307 GCF_021613505.1 Equus quagga | reverse complement strand
TTTGATTCTGGCCAGGGAACTCGCAGGTGTCAAACATAGATGAGCACCAGGAGACATTACGATTAGTAATAGATGAATCTTGCAGAAGAGCTAGAATCTAATATCCATGAATGACTACTATAGCTTCTACAGAAACATAATTTTTTCTCTCTTAAATCACCCTCATTTTTACAAAAGACAGCCAAATCATGTTTAACAGGTTTGCAAGTAAAGTGTAGTTTCAATACAACTTGCTCCAATTATTTACATAACAGCTACAAGAATAGCAATTGTTCATACAGGTTTTTTTAAGTATGCCTTGTTGGAAATTTTTATGAGGAATCTCGGATTGAACTGTGAAGGCCTCTAGAGGCCAGAAAAGCCAAGCCAAGGATTTGCCATCAGATTTTGCCTGCAGTACTTACAGATTTGAGTGGAGTTCTCTTTCAGGTCCCCCAAAGTATTTGGAGGTTACTTGCACCTGCCAGATAAGCACGTTTCCTTACTTAACGGGTAAGATTGCAGGAATCTCTGTAAACATGGTACCAGGCCCGTGTTTCTGAGTGTCTGTATTCCAGAAAGTCCAATCTTTGTTCCTGAAATGCTGTCTTGTCATATCTGAGCCTGTATGTTTCAAATATGACATTCCAGTCAAAGCCTTGGTAATATAACCAATGTGTCCTGTTATAAGGAGAACAGAATCTTATGGAACTTATGCAAATATTGCCACTAAATAACCATACTCAGTCACAAAGTGTTTCCAAATTCTCGAGGGATAAGGTACAGAGAAAAAGATGAATGTTTCAGTGTTGCTCATAACGGTATAATTTCACCAAATGGCTGTAAGTCAAAGTTAGCATAAGAGAAAAGAGAAAAATATTTCCTTCATTATGAGAAAACAAAACAACACATCAAAACTCAACAATATTTCAAACAGAAGTCCTAAAAAATTATAATCCTCCTCATCAGTTCACACAGTCCTGTATAATCAATTCTTGAGCTAAATCTGTCCTTAGCAGATCAAGGAGCTTATTTTCTGTTGCAATTCTGTAGTTTCTTACTCAGCTCAGTTTTACAATCTGAAAGTTTATCAGAAACCTGTAGTTTAGATCCTCTGTGTCAGAATCCTTTCCAGGAATATCTCAGAAGACGAAACATATTTGCAAAAGAAAAAAGCATCAGAGTAAAACAACAACTATCTCCAAATGGACAAAGGACTCAAAAGGGCAATTGACAAAGAAACTTGGATACCTCTGTGACATATGACCCTTCCAGATAATAAGTGGACTTATGACTGATAACCAGGAAAGATCAGAATCTTAGGAATGCTATATAATTTGAAGACATCTATATTAATAACATTTACCAATCTAATACCACCTAAGAATATCTATCATCACTTGTTTCACAGTTTCCCCTGTAATTTAATAGAAAAAATAAGCCTAATTAGTTTAATGTTTTCCTCCTTAGAGGAACAGAGAGCAAATTTCTTTGAGAAGTCTCAGGGGCCTTCTGAAAATCCTCAGAGTAATTTCTCTTCTGTCCACCAGGTCAAAAGAAAGACTTAATTCAGGATTTTAATATTTTTGAGGGAGAAGCTTGTCAAAACATATCCAAAGTTTTTAAAATGCTTCTTCAACTAGGAAACAACACTCACTGTGAAACAATGCTCAGGTATCTATTCAAAGTGATGGCAGAAAGAGTCAAAAATCTTAAGAGTGACCTCAGTCATTATTTTCACAAAACTCATTTCTCTCTTAGGTAGACTTACTCAAAGGAACAGCTTTTATAACCTCTTTATCAAGAGCAGATCCAAAGTTCAAGAAAAAGTATCCTTTTAGAGAAAACCAAATTTGAATTTCTGCACCTACTTATGTTTCACATTCAAACTCATTCATTTAATTGAACTTACTTTAGTCTACTTGAGTAGACATAAAACTCCTTTCAGAATTTCTACTTCACAAACCTTCTTCAACTTTCTTTTTCGTTTTCAGAATTTGTCAACAACTCTTTCTTTTTTCCTTTCTAGTACATTAGGACAAATTTAGCTTTCTTCACCCATCAGACAAAAATATTTCCATTCTTTATACCTTTTTTACTGAAAGCATACATTTTAACTTCCCTGAATACAGAGCTCTTTTCCTTATTAATTTCCTGTAGCTTTAATTCCATAAGTTAATTAGAACTTTTAGGCCTTAACAGATCTACTAAACGCTAAAAAAGTAAATAATTATGAATTGTCTTTTATATCAGCATTCTAAACACTTCATAACTTTAGAAACATGCCACTTTACAATAAAATACAAGGCATGCTTTTTAATACACCCAAACGCTTTTAGCCTCTTCAAGAAGAAGCCAAAAGTAGATAACTTAGATATGTTTATTAATAATGATTCAGTGTTTCAGCCTATCCAAAAATGACCTGCATATTCATCTTTTTATCATTTAACTTAACTTTGCAAAACTCAAGATTGTTACACAGGAAAATTTCGAAGCTGTTGGTTTTTCAACAAGTATACAGAGCATAAATGTTATTGTACTCACTTTTATGAGTTTTATGTATTTAAACCATTTTTTCCAACAATTATGTCCAGATTACCTACAGAAAACTCATGAGGCATTAGAGAAAACTGGTCATCATATAAAGCTATTATTTTGCTGACAAATTTAAGAAAGTGAGCTTATATGACTAGAAAACCCATGCTGAATGCCTGCATCCTATGCAAATACCGACAACTCTGACAACAAGATAATTTTCAATCAAACCAACAAACTTTAACAAGCTTTCATTTACCCAAGGTTAATTCACATCACGTTAACTTTGAAAGGCACTGAGTTAATTTCTACTACATTAGAATTTATGTAAGCACTTTCTTTAAGCCAACTAAACAGAGATCTTAATTTTGGCCATACTATCCAGGGGTAAAAATATCACACGTATAATGTACACATAGACACACATATACAGAGACTGTACAACCATTGTTTTAAAAACTACTGCTGTGAATCAGGTACAATAATATAAATCTCTCCAGTTATGAATCCACACTTTGTTTTGAGCCTTTTTACTAATACTTATGGAGAAGACCCTCGAGATGGTAGACTTTTTGCAAGGGTGCACTTATGACCATTTATCCTTTCACCTCTTTTTTTGTTTTTCAGTCTTAAGAATGAGTGATGGGCTACATAGTAGTTCCTGGAGAGGGGGGATGAGAATCCTTTTCATGATAAAGGAAGTAGGTGGAATCTGAACTGCCTCTAGGGCTGTCTTTCCAGTCTTGCAAGGATTTTGTAAGGACAGTTGCTCTTGATTTCTTAGAAACTGGACTGTAACTTGAAGGACATTCTAGGTTGATCTACCTGTCCAACTGCACCATAAAGGCACAGAGATACCTCTCAAATTTTCTCCCAGCTGGAGTCTCTGGGGCATACGCATACAATTGAAAGTGTTTCTAATTAGTTAGAATGACCATGAGTGGTGAGTCTCTTGGGATGCTTACGTCATTCCTAATGGCAGTAAAGCCAGTGTAGGACTGACAGTGTACTGGACAAAGGTGCAATGCCTCCAGAGGCCTGGAACATGCTGGAGGCCGGGGCTCCCAGTACCCGGGTTGAGAGTTAAGTCCCTTTCAAAATATTTTCAAGTTTTTCGATTTTACAGAAGGTCCAGGTTCTGCTCAAGTCCAGCCTGAACTTAAGCTCGAATTGGTGACAACAGAGGACATGATGAGCAAAACAAAGAAATTAAAAGAAGACACCAGACCTCACCCTCATGGCCATTCCCAGAAGGTTATCATGATAAAAGTCACACAACAGTTCCCATGCTGGGGCACACTACACGAGCACGACAGTTCACAGAATAAATCACAGGTCTGCTAACATCATAGCCAACTCAGTAGGTGACTAAAATACTCAATGAATCAACCGCCAACAGAGGGCACCCTACTTGGGGTCCCTGGGGTGATGAGGCCCAGAAAGCCAAAGTTGGGGCTCCCAGTGTTGGAGGACTTGACTGTTGAAAGAGTTCTTTGTTTCCAGGTTGCAAAGCTCAAATGGAGACTAAATTGGCCATTGTAACTCTAAGAAAGATGGAAGAGATAGGTCCATTACCTTGAAAATCCCCCCTGAACCTCTGGAAGCATCCTACCTTTTGTTCCTACTGTGGGGTGCCTATAGCAAGGGGTGATGGGGCTGTCCCCCAGAATTGCATCCCTTGGATATCTTCCCTGGTATGCCTGGCAGTAACAGGTGCCTGGTGAACATCTTTCCTATTCTGCCGGGAAGTAATAGGTGCCTGGTGAGTGGCCCCCAAGAGAAAAGGAGAAGTTTAAGAGAGAACATGATGGAGAGAAATAGTGAAGAAGTTTCCGCCACGCTGGGGTACATTCTACCCAATTGTGTATTGGAGCCATTCTCCGAAGAAGGGTTTCCAATACTCAACCAAAGGTTAGAGTTTGGTACTTTCCCTGAACTGCAGTCCCGATTGGGACATTCACACAGTTCAGATGGTCAAGTGCAATGGGAGGTATCTCAATCCAGCTTTAGGAATAGAAAACTTCCCTGGAGTCTTGATGATTGCCAACCATCCTAATGACTTAAATGGCTGACCTGTTCCCACGTAAAATTTATATATTAGAGATAGGGTCAGGAAGGAATGGATTAATTCATTCTACATCACTCTTAGGCTTAAGGCACTGATTCTCTTCAAGATGAATGCCAGATTTGCACCATAGAGTAGCCATGGGCAGCAAACATGAATTCATACAGCTATTCAAGACAGTTCCTGATGGAGAAGTGAATTTAGATCCATCCTCGAAAAAGAGAGATGCACAAAGAAGGAAAGGGCACTTACCAGAATTCGAGCTCACAAACCGATGAAGCATGTTCCCCATACGGGCCACAAGATATGATGCATGGTCGGCAAGCTCAAGAGTTGAAAGAAAGATTTCTTGGACCCTCAAGGTCTGGCAGTGGTGCTCTTTTATTTAGACAATGGTACAGGATAGCATGGGGACAGGACCTATGGGCAGTGAAGAGCTGCTGCTGCTGCATTGGGAAAGGACCCATGGGTAGTCACAGCTCGTGCTGCTTTCCGGAGTTGAGGTTAAGGACTAATTTTATAAGGCATGGGTACATGACTTATTTTTCCTGGAAAAAGAAAGGATGATGTAAAAAGTCATTAAATGATTTCAGTTCAGATGGGTTCTTGTTATTGTGTGGTCATATAACACTAGATACAAAACTGACCCCATAGATAGGCATGTAGGTGAGCATGACAAGGGCTTCTCTCACTGGGGCACCTCTAATTCATACCAAAAGAAATTCAAC
>NW_025802577.1:0-2649 GCF_021613505.1 Equus quagga | reverse complement strand
ATTTTCCACCTGAGCCTCCTGCCTGTGTGACATTAACCAGCTGGGAAGGTTTCATCATAGTACTTCAGTATAAGCACTGCACTGGAGGGAAGGGCCACAGCCAGGGAAGGGCCTCGGAATTTTGGTTCATGAGGGAGGAACACCTGTAGGGACTTCTCCCGAGTCTAGCATTGGTCACATAAGGTGACAGTGGGTCTATGGGTCAGGCTGGGGATCAGATGGGAAGCTTATAGCTCATTTCTCTCCAGGGCAGTTCCCTGCATTAGCACTGGGATCCTTTCAAGTCCTACATAGTCATAATCACCCTCATTTTCATCCTGTTTCTTCTTCAGAAAGGAGCCCAGAGTAGTCAAAGAGATTCAGGGACCAGATCTGGAGCCTTGGTTCAGGTCTCACCACCTAAGTATGGCCAGGGGGTAGGGCGTTCACAGCTGTGATCAGCCCCAGAAACCTCAGGAATGAGCACCGAGCACCCCCTGGTGTCCAGGCCCAGACTCACCATGTGTGACACAGTGACTAAAGCCCATCAGAAACAGCTCTGGTCCCCACTGCTCTGTCCACTGTCCCCCTGCCTTAGGGTCAGGCCAGGCGGCCCCTTATCTGACCTCCTCATCATCTGAAGGCTGTCTTTATGCTCTCAGCCTCCTCAGGAGTGAGCAAGTCCACAGCTCCCTTGGCTGTTCAGTGGTCAGGACTGAGGTGGGTCTCTTATCAAACTCCTCTTAGATCAGGATCTAGTGCAGAGCAGTGACCGGCCCCATGGAGGCAGCTCCCCTTCTGTGCAGGACCAAGATTCTTTCCTCGTATGTGATCCCTCCCTTGTTAGAGATTGAGCAGTGCATCTCCAACACTCAAAGACTTTGCTTCATAGGTTCTATTCCTGGTGGGATGTAAGGACTTTCGTTTTTGCTACGCTCTTTGACCAATCCTTACCATTTACTGATCTCACCATTAATATATGAGTTGAAGAAAATATTTTACATCGGTTCTTTCTATACTTGTATGAGAGTCAGGTGTTTACCATTTTGAGTCCGGTTAACTGTGATCCCAGCTTCAGGACACAGAAATGGAAGGTGACGGGGACAGACCACCTGTGACTTGCACCCTGTGAGGTGCAGAATCTCAGCAATGACCCCCAGTGAGCTCATGAAGCACGTGCTTGGGGTATGGGAGAAGAAGGGACTTGGCATGGAGTGTTCATCCAGAGATTCATAAGCTGGACCTCCGGGACTGGTCCTCACCTCAGCGACAGGGCATGTGGAGGAGAGGAGCCCAACTGATGGTTGGCACTGGCCACTAATGTGGTTTCTTGAGATTTAATAATCCCTCTCACTCAATCTGGAAAGCGAATGTCCTCATGAGGGATTTTTGCTTCTTTCTACTTCTCATGAGAATATTGAATTTCAGATTGATGCCTCACTGATGGAAGTGGGTATGATTTTACCTGAGATTGATCCTTTGAAGAACATTAGAAACGTCTGGTAGCCAGAAGCAGAGTTCTTTGAGGCAGGAAGTGCTGGCCTCTGTCCCCAGCCCAGCTGCCAGTATCCACAGAACAAGAGCCAACATGAACTATGATGAGGATAGACAGCAGAGTGACGTGCTTGGTGGCAGCCATGATGGGAAACATTCTTCCCTTTCCTTTCCTCTTTAGACCCCAAGTCTCCCAGCCATGTGGTGAGCCTGTGAATGACCCCAAATGCAGCTCCAGGAGCAGGGCTTTAATTTCCCAAACAGATCAGAAAATCCTCTCCCAGGACGCCATGATGGATTCGGTGAAATGGTGTGAGTAATCTGGTCTAGTCCTCGTGAAGACCGGGATTCCTGTTCAATAGGTCAGGGTGGGGGGCAAGTCTCTCTCATTCAGGAGGGTTTGTTGTGTGGATGTGATGCTTGGGACTGGAGGGACATTTTTGGTCTATATGTGAAATTAGGCTTTGGACACATGAGATCATGGAGCATGAGCATCTCAAATGAATCTCAGAGAAGAAGGAGTGAAGCTTATTGAGATTCCACACTCGACAACTAGAGAGAAAACATTCCTGTGTCACTGCTAAACAAGGCAGGAAGGCTATTGTCAACGTTTCCGTCACAAGGATGAGCTCAGGCCGTTAATCCCACATCATTTTCCATGAACCTTCATCCAGAAGGTACAGCTCACTCAAGTCCCACCCAGTATCGAAGAAGTGGCCTCCAAACCTCTTCCCCACATCCCATTCTTTACCTCTTACCTCCAAAATACATGTAGATTCTGACCATCCTTCTCCCCCTTGCCTGCTCCATTCCTCATCCGGGACGCTAGTCTGCTCTTTGCAGTAAATCCACAACGCCCAACAGGCCCCTGCCTTCACTTTCACCACAAACTCACTCATCTGTGCGGGAGCAGAACTTCATAAACTCTATCAGATTTCCTATCTTCCTTGTCAAATCCTCTAATGGCCCCTATTCCCCATGCAGCCCAGCATATTGTTGGTGTTTCATAAGTGGCGTGGATGGATGGTCGGCTGAATAGTTGGCTACCCTGCATCAGATGCAGCTAGACTCTGTACATGTCTCTGGTTTTTCCCTAACCCATCATCGACTCTGTCCTCTTGGCAGCCTGCCCTTCACATTGAGGAATATTTGATGAATGTGAGACAATCAGATAAT
>NW_025802576.1:5057-5917 GCF_021613505.1 Equus quagga | reverse complement strand
TCTTTTTGCCCATTTTTAATTGGGTTTGTCTTTTTATTATTGAGTTGTAAGTGTTCTTTGTATATTCTGGATACAAGTCCTTTATCAGAAATATTTGCAAATATTTCCTCCCAGTTTGTAGCTTGTTCTTTAATTTTCTTAATGGTATCTTTTGAAATGCAGCTGTTTTTAATTTTGATGAAGTTCAGTTTATCAATTTTTTTGATGTTGTGATTTTGGCATTATTTCCAAGAACTCTTTTTGCCTAACCATAGGTCACAAAGATTTTATCTTACATTTACTTCTAAAAGCTTTATCTCTTTCACTTAGGTCTGTGAACATTTGGAGTTCATTTTTTAAAAAAATTAAGTTGTGATTAATTATTTTTTGCTAGGAAAGATTTGCCCTGAGCAAATCTGTTGCCAGTCTTCCTCTCTTTTTTTTCCTCCCCAAAGCCCTGGTACATAATTGTGTATTCTAGTTGTAAGTCCTACTAGTTCTTCTGTGTGAGCTGCCACCACAGCATGGCTACTGCTAGACAAGTCATGTGGTTCCACACCCAGGAACTGAACTTGGGCTGTCGAAGCACAGCATACTGAACTTTGACCACTAGGTTATCAGGGCTGGCTCTGGAGTTCATTTTTGTGTATGGTGTAGGAAAGAGCCCAAATTCATATTTTTTCTTGCAGATATCCACTTTTCTCAGTCCTGTTTGTTGGAAAAAACTATCTTTTCCTCACTGAATTGCATTGGCACTTTTGTTGAAAATCAATTGGTCATAAGTGTAATCCTGAGTCTTTTTGACATTTAAATTTTTTTGAGAAAGGGAGATTGAGAGTACCTATTTGTATAAATGCAAATAGAGTACCTATTTGTATAAA
>NW_025802576.1:0-5047 GCF_021613505.1 Equus quagga | reverse complement strand
AGAGTACCTATTTGTATAAATGCAAATAGAGTACCTATTTGTATAAACGGAGACTCAAAGCATATTTACCCAACTGTTGACAGTGGTTACCACTTTGAGGAGATTGGAAATACCAGAAGGATGGGATCATACATTCCCATCCTGCTAGTATGTATATTATTTGAATCCTTTAAAATGAGATTGTGCCAGGGTCAGCCCAGTGGTATAGTGGTTAAATTTGGCACACTCCACTTCATTGCCCCAGGGTTTGCGGGTTCTGATCCCAGGCATGGACCTACACCACTCATCAAGCCATGTTGTGGTGGTGACCCACGTACAAAATAGAGGAAAACTGGCACAGATGTTAGCTCAGGGCCAGTCTTCCTCAAGCGAAAAAAGAAGAGGATTGGTAACAGATGTTAGGGCCAATCTTCCTCACCAAAAAAATAAAAGTGAAAATAAAATGAGATTATGTCAAGAGAAAGAGAAGGCAAGCTACAGACTAGGGGAAACTTTTGCAAAAGACCTATCTGATAAAGGACTGTTTTCTAAAATATACAAAGAACTCTTAAAACTCAACAATGATAAAACAAGCAACCTGATTTAAAAATGGACAAAAGAACTGAACAGACAGACACTTGATCAAAGAAGACAGATGGATGGCAAGTAAGTGTATGAAAAGATAAGATGCTCAACATCATATGCCCTTAGAGAATTGCCAGTTAAAAGTAAAATGAGACACTAGTACACACTTATTAGAATGGCAAAGATCCAAACCGCTGACAGCACCAGATGTTGGTGAGGATGTGGAGCAACAGGAGCACTCATTCATAGCTGGTGGGGGTGCAAAATGGTGCAGCCACTTTGGAAGACAGTTTGGCAGTTTCTTACAAAACTAAACAGAGTCTTACCATACGATGCTGCAGTCACGCTCCTTGGTGTTTGCCCAAATGAGCTGAAAACCTGTGTCCAGACAAACATGTGCACAGATGTTTATAGCAGCATTGTTCATAATTGCCAAGAATTGGAAGCAATGGATATGCTCCTCAGTAGGAGAAGGGATAAATAAACTGTAAAAAAAAAAACAAAAAAACAAAAAAAAAACGGAGAGATTGTGTTCACACTGTATAATTTAGGATATCTCTCCTACCATTTTAGTCATCAAAATAGTTTGGGAGTTATTCACATATGACATCCTTTATGTAGATTTTTAACATAAAATAACAATGAACAATTTTACCATAAGAATTCATTTGAATACAAAATTGACAATGACAGTCTAATTTTATGTCACCAGTCCAAGTCGTTGTCAATTTGTTTGAAGCTTTTGTGCATTAATTTGTAAATTTAATATGGTTAGCATTAATCTGATAAACTTGTGCTTCATTTATTAACAGATACAGGATCTACGCCAGAAATTCAACAATCTGACCATACTTGAGGAGTGTGGATGGGAGAAAGCCAGCAATACGAGCAAAGATGTGTTTCAGGTAAATTTGTGGATTTCTAATATAGACTTTTACTTTAATGAATTTAAGCTTTAGAAACATTTAGCTTCAGGTTTTTCATTTCACAAAACGTGTCATCTATTACAATGTCCTGATTGTCTTGAAAGAGTGAGGAAAGGTCAACACAAAATTCAGGATGGTTATTTCTGGCAGGGGAGGTGGGGCTGAGATTGGATTTGGTCCTCCTGAGAGCTTCTGAGTTGCTAAGTAACGGTATGTACCAGTGTGTTTTATTCTTTAAACTGTACCTATACATTGTTTTGCAGTAATAATAGCAGTAGTACATAATTTAGATAATGTGCCAACTATGCTTCCCAGGCCCTCACACACATTGACTCAGTTAATCCTCACAACAGTCCTGTGAGGTGGGTGCCGTTATCCCCGGGTGGGGAATCTGAGGCCAGGAAGACTCGAGCACGTGCCCAGGGTGGAGCTGGGTTTCTCATTCCAGAACCCATGTTCTTAACCCACAGGTTATGCCATCTCTGCTTTCTATACTCTTGTGCGTGATATATTTCAAAATGAAAGAACTTTTTAAGTAGAAAAGAGGAACAATGACTCTTAGACTCTCTCTCTTCTTCCCAAATTTTATCATGTAAAATTTCCTATTTTCTCTGTAAAATTGGCTTTGTTGACATGATAGATTCCATTCTTATCTATTTGTACTAATTTTTTTCCCAAAATATTTTAACTCCAAGCTTTTGGTTCAGAATTGCTACTTCTCAAGCCAGCTTGGAGCCCTGCCACTTTTTCTTTTAGATTTTAGAAAAATGCCTCTGGTTGTAAAATCAGGTTTCTAAACTGGTACTTTATTATGCTGTGTAATCCAAATAAAAACTCTGTTTTGAATTCTGTCTTAGGAGTTTAAGATGTTAGAGTATTAAAGGATTATTGTAGGATTGTTTTACTAATGAAGTCTCCTTATTTTACTAATGAAGTAATGTCTTAGTAAGACGTTAGTAATGTCTTACTAATGACAAAGGCCCTGAGGACAGTGACGAGATTGATTGAATGAATTTCAAGTCTGTTAAACAGGAAGGATGCTGGGACATTTGGACCTGCCGTGCGCATTTCTTATCGGGTGCTTAGTCCTGGGGACATAACACCATCAGTGACGCAGATCACGGCTGTGTCAAGACAGCATTATGTCGGAGCCTTGTAATTCTGCCCCTTACCACCAGTGTTTCTCTCCTGCATTATTTTATAGGCCACCGTTAAGACTACTGAACAGTTAAAATCAAACTAATCTTTTATCTGTACTTTGGAACCATTCCCCCAGATCTCTTAGTCATTGACCTCTCATCCCATCAGTTAGCCTTGTTCTCTCTTTTCCATCAGTTTTTTAGACATGTTGAAGGGTCCTATCTTTGTTTACATTAAACGACAACCACAACTAACTCCTTGAGGGCAGGAACTTTGTCCTTTACCTTTGACCCCCAGCATGTTTAGCACATACTAGGAACTTGATAAGCATAAGATGGATGTGTGAAATATTTTAGGCATGCTTTATTCATTTTTCTTATAAGATGGTAATGAGTTGCTTTAGTAAATGTCATAATTTCTCTTTGCAGGAAAAAGTTGTCTCGGGTATAGCGAGTGAACCAAAACATGATGATGCTGGGATCGCAGATGGGGGTCGCCTCGCTGCTGTGAAGAAGGCAATGAGAGAGAGGATGCAGCCGGGAGAGCGTGCTGAGGCTGTGGGCTCTGCGGTGCCAAAGGAAGTTGATCATAAAGCGTTTGACACTGGATCTTTTAGAATTGAAAGTCCCGTTAAATCATTCTCAGGTTAGTTTTTCTGTTGAGACTACTTAAGAAACGTACTTGGGTTGGATGGGAGCTTGTACAGGAGGTGAAAAAGTTTTCACAGGAAGCAATATAAGCTGTCTGTGATTTCTGGAAAATAGACCACATCCTCACCACCAAACACTTGCAGATTTTGTTTGATGGATGGGATTAGATTACCTGAAGTGACATATCTCCTAAAGTTGCTTTTCTGTGTTTTCTAAGTGACTTCACTTCCATTATTAGCCCCTAACCCCACGGTCCTGGGAGGAAGGTCCCAGGTCCCAAGAGGGAAGGGCGATGAGCATGAGGAGTGAGGTGATTTCCTTCAGGTTGGTGCCAGGCTGGATGAGAATTTCAGCAGGAAAGGAAGCTTAGGCACCAAACCATCACACTTCTCTGGCTGTTCTTAAAAAATGACGCTTAGGGAAGGTGGGTTTGGTTTTATTTTCATTTGTATCAAAACTTTTGCCCAGATCTTTTTGAAACACAACAGGCCAATCCACAGACAGAAAGGGGACTCATGGTTGCCAGGGGCTGGGCGTGGGGAATGGGGAGTGACTGCTACAGAACCTGGGATTCCCTTGTAGGGGGATGTGAATGTTCGGGAACCAGACAGTGGTAATGGTTGTGCAACACTGTCTATGAAATAAAGGCCCCTGAATTGTACATCTTAAAATGGTTAAAATGCTGGTGGAACTTTATGTGAATTTTACCACCATAAAAAGAATGAAAGTATCTGCAGTATGATTTAGTTTATGTACAATTCTAGAAATCCCTAATCAATAGTGACCACAGGGAGCCTGGGGCTGGGGGTGGGAGGGATGAGAATGAAGCAGAGTTTAGGGGCCAGTGGAGACGTTCATCATGCTGACTGTGCTGACGGCTTGACAGGCCCACTGGAACTCACCAAACTGTCCACAGCAGACACCCACTGCTTCTCGCCCAGCAACCGTGCCCGGAGAAAGCCGCCAAAGAAGTAGAAAAGCTACACAGGTTTCAGCTCGTGGGGTCACTTTCATGCTCCCACACGAACATGCAAAGCGAGGACCACCTCGCCAATGGGGAGTGATCGCCACCCATAATGTTCAGAGAGAACACACCCAAGCATAGAACAGCGTGCTACTTCTCATCCAAGAAAGGGAAGAAATTAAATATGTGTGTACATACACAGATGTATATTTGTAGGTATTTGCTCATATTAAAAACTAAAGGATAAGCCAAATTTATGAAAACTGTTACTTATGGGGGAGGAAGAGAGCAGAGTTGAACAGACAGGGGTAGACTCTGGACTTATGGGAATATATCTGGTTTGTGAGTTTTGACCTTGGAACCATGTACGTTTTTACATACTTATAAAACAAAATTTAAAAACATACTTTAAAAAGGCGATCTCTAACAGAAGAGAAGGGGACACTTCCGATCTTCCTCTTGGACCAGTGTTACCCTAATACCAAAACCAGACACAGGAATCACAGGAAAACTGCCAGCCAGTATCTCTTCTGGATACGGACACAAAAACCATCCACAGAATACCAGCCAGTGAAATCCAGCCACGCAGAAAAAGGACCACACACGATGGCCAAGTGGGATTTGCTCCAGAACGCAAGGTTGGTTTAACATTGGAAAAACCAACTCACGTAATGCACCTCATCCATAGAATAAAGAACCAAACCACACGGGCCTCTCAACAGACACAGGAAAAGCATCCGACCAAGCTAACATCTTTTCTTGATAAAAACGCTGAACAAACCAGGAATGGAAAGGAAGGTCCC
>NW_025802575.1:0-1478 GCF_021613505.1 Equus quagga | reverse complement strand
AGAATCAACCACCGGACACATCGGAACCACCTTCCTGACATACCAGAAACTCATGCCAGACACACAGGAACCCCCTGCCTGTCATGCCGGAACCACCTGAATGACATGCCAGTACCATCGGCCAGACATGCCATAACCACCTGCCAGAGAAAACTGAACCACCTGCCAGAAAAGACTGAGCCACCTGCTGGACATGCCTGAACCACTTGACGGACATTCCAGAACCACATGCCAGATACGCTGGAACCACCTGCAGTACAGGCCTCAACCACCTACTGGACATGCCTGAACCACCTGGTGGACACACCGCAACCACCTTCTGGATGCGCTGGAACCATCTGGTGGACATGCTGGAACCACCTGAATAACATGCCGGAACCACCTGACTAACATGCCAGAACCACGTGCCAGACACGCCAGCACCACCTGCTGGAAACCCCGGAACCACAGCCCAGACATACTGGAAGGACATGCTGGACATGCAGGAACCAATTGCTGCACACACCTGGACCACTTGCTGGACACCACCAAAGCACATCCTGGAGAGGCCTGAATCAGCTGCTGGACACGCCCAAACCACCATTCGGACACTTCAGGACCATGTTTCAGAAATGCCTGTACCACAGGACGGCCATGTCTGGACCATGTGCCGGATGCATCTGGACCAGCTGACAGACATGCCTGAACAACCAGCTGGACACCCCGGAACTACCTGCCAGGCATACCAGAACCATCCACTGGAAACGCCTGAATCACCTGCCTGATATGTTGGAACCAACTGCCGGAAATGTTGGAAACAACACCCGGACAATCTGCAACCACCCGCTGGAGACACCAGAATCAGATCCTGGACACACCGGAAGCACCTGCCAGACACTCTGGAACCACCTTCGGGAACCACCTGAATCACCCACCGGATACGAAGGAACCACCTTCCGGACACACCAGAACCACTTGTCAGATTCGGCGGAACCAGGTGCTGGACATGATGAAACCACCTGTCGGATATGCCAGAACCAGGTGCCAGACACAAGAGAACCACCTGCTGGACAAGCCGGAACCACCTGCCTGACATGCTGGAACAACCTGCCGGACACGCCGAAATCACCTGCCTCATACACCGGAACCAGGTCCTGGAAAAACCTGCCAGACACACCAAAACCACCACCTGCACACTCCGAAACCACCAACCTGATTCTGGCTGTTCCTGCAGGTGGTTCCAGCGTGTCTGGCAGGTGCTTCTGGTGTGCTGGGACCTGATTCTGCCATCTCCGGTGGGTGGTTCCAGAGTGTCCTTGTGGTGGTGTCCAGCAGTTGGTTCCAGCGTGTCAGGCAGGTGGTACAGGCGTTTCTGGGAGGTGCTTTGGGGGTGTCCAGCGAGTGGTCCAGGTGTGTCTGGCAAGTGGTTCCAGCATGTCCGGCGTGTCCTTCCAGTATGTCTGGCCTGTAATTCCTCATGTCCAGCCAGTGGTTCTGGC
>NW_025802574.1:0-2473 GCF_021613505.1 Equus quagga | reverse complement strand
TATACACTAACACCGAAGTAGCTGGAAGAGAGATTAAGAATACAATCCCATTTACAATTGCAACAAAAAGAATAAAATACCTAGGAATAAAATTAACCAAAGAGATGAAAGATCTGTACACCGAAAACTGCAAAACATTGTTGAAAGACATCAAAGAAGACACAAAGAAATGGAAAGATATTCCATGCTCTAGGATTGGAAGAATTAGCATAGATAAAATGTCCATAATCCCTAATGCAATCTCTAGATTCAGTGCAATCCCTATCACAGTTGCAACAACATTTTTCTCAGAAATAGAACAAAGAATCCTAAAACTTTTATGGAACAACAAAAGACCCCGAATAGCCAAAGGATTCCTGAGAAAAAAGAACAAAGCTGGATGTATCACACTCCTTGACTTCAAAATATACTACAAAGCCATAGTAACCAAAACAGCATGGTACTGGCACAAAAACAGACATATAGATCAATGGAAGAGAATCTAGAGCCCAGAAGTACACCCACACATTTATGGACAGCTAATATTCAACAAGGGAGCCAAGAGCATACAATGGAGAAAGGAGCGTGTCTTCAGTAAATGGTGGTGGGAAAACCAGACAACCACATGCAAAAGAATGAAAGTAGACAATTCCCTTACACCATGCACAAAAATCAAGTCCAAATGGATTAAAGACTTGAATGTAAGACCTGAAACCATGAAACTTCTAGAAGAAAACATGTGCAGTACACACTTTGACATCAGTCTTAGCAGCATATTTTCAAATACCGTGTCTGACCGGGCAATGGAAACAAAAGAAAAAATGAACAAATGGGACTACGTCAAACTAAAAAGCTTCTGCACAGCAAAGGAAACCATCAACAAAATGAAAAGACAACCAAGAATCGGGAGAAGATATTTGCAAACCATATGTCAGATAAGGGGTTAATATCCAAAATATACAAAGAACTCATACATCTCAACAACAAAAACACCAACAACCTAATTAAAAAATGGGCAAAAGATCTGAACAGAGATTTCTCCAAAGCAAATATATGGATGGCCAACAGGCATACAAAAAGATGCTCAGCATCATTAACTTTCAGGGAATTGCAAATGAAAAGTACAATGAGATATCACCTCACTCCGGTCAGAATGGCTATAATTAACAAAACAGGAAACAACAAGTGTTGGAGAGGATGTGGCGAGGAGGCAACCCTCGTACACTGCTGGTGGGTGTGTAAACTGGTGCAGCCACTATGGAAAGCAGTAAGGAGTATCCTCAGAAAATTAAAAATAGATCTACCATTGAATCCAGCTATTCCACTGCTGGGTATTTATCCAAAGAACTTGAAAACACAAATGCATAAAGATACATGCACCCCTATGTTCATCGCAGCCATGTTCACAATACCCAAGATTGGAAGCAACCTAGGTGCCCAACAAGGATGAACGGATAAAGAAGATGTGGTATATATACAAAATGGAATACTACTCAGCCATAAGAAAGGATGAAATCTCGCCATATGTGACAACATAGATGAAGCTTCAGGGTATTATGCTGAGTGAAATAAGTCAGAGGGAGAAAGGAAAATACCATATGACCTCACTCATAAGTAAAAGATGAAAAAAATGACAAAAGCACATAGCACAGAGATTGGATTGGTGGTTACCATAGGGGAAGGAGGGGGGGACGGCAAAAGGGGTGATTAGGCTCACATGTGTGGTCATGGACTATAATTAGTTTTTGGGTGGTGAACATGATGTAATCTACACAGAATTTGAAATATATTATGATGTACATCTGACAGCTATATAATGTCATAATCCAATGTTACCACGATTAAAAAAATAACGGCAAGAAAGTGGAGGGAATTTCTATTTTGTAGTCTAGTTTGTTTATTATTTACTTTGATCAGCCTGAAGTACATAAAACAAACAAATATACCCACACAGACATGGCACATTATGAAGTTGAAGTTCCCGCAGATAACCCTCACATTGCATACGCAAGAAGTTCATGTAACCTGAGTAGCACAGCCTTCTCAGTGTAAATGGGTGTCTGTCCCGTTAGAGACCCTGAGTTACATTTCATAGTACATTTTGGTTGTCAGCCATTGGAACCCGCTGCCCATCCTCTTTCCTAATTTCTGTGGAAGGAAGGTAAGTGGGGACTGTGGGCAGATGGGAGAGTGCCAGGAGCATGGATTCAGTGGGCAGGAAAGGAGCCATCACTGTGCGTGGCTCCTCCCTTGGACTTAATCTTCTAGAAATCCACCTGAGAACAGAGGCATCATTTCCTGACTACAAATGATTGATTCTAGGAATACTTTGGTACACGCGAGTGCTTAGATATCCAATTTTATAGTTATTACACAATTATATATAAAGACCTAGGGAAACATAATCTTTCCCCTGATAAAAAGATAATCTTAGTTATACCAAAACAGGTATTATATAAGTTGTTCTTATTATCTTAATCTGATAAATATGCTT
>NW_025802573.1:0-1621 GCF_021613505.1 Equus quagga | reverse complement strand
GCTGGGAATACTCTACCAGTGTGGGAGCTCCTTTTGTCCTGTTGGTGAAACAGATGGCCATTGGATCCTGACTCTTCATCCCCACACAGATTTGCTTTGGGGGTACAAGTCTGTAAGTCACAAAAGATGCAACAGTCAGTTCTAAATGCAGGTTCTCTGACTTAAAGCCTAGGACCTTGGTTTGGTCATCTGTACTTTTTGAAAATAACAGCCCATATCTTGTCATATTGGGGCATGAGTTTTAGAGGGAGAGCTGCCATTTTTTCTCTTTTAAAAAATTTTGTATTGATTTTTATTGCATAAGAAATATATGTGGTGTTTACACTCCAGCCATAATTTTCTTGGTAAAAGATCCTCTATTCAACCAGTTGCTCAAGCTAAAAATCTGTAGTACTCAGTAATCTTTACTCTCTCTCTTTCGGTATCTACTTGCATACCTACCTACCTACCTACCTATGCCACATCCTATCCATTGACAAGCCCTGCCAACTCTACCTCTAAAACTTATCATTAATCTGTCTATTCTCTTCATTATCTCTACTCAGGGACTGGACTACGGTGAAGTGAATGAAACATTTGCCTCAAGCATGGTTTTTAAGGGGATGCCAACAAATTCAATAGTCAAGATAAATAATATTTTAATGTCATATTTTTTAAAAAATTAAAAATTAATGCAAAAATCTATGATAAACAAAATATTAAAGTTTTACTTAAATACAGTATGCAGCCTAGCACTGGCATGACTCCCCTCACTTGGTCAGCCTAATCCTGCCCCTGGCTCCAGTAAAACTTTGTTATAAAAACAGGCAGTTGGTTTGAGGATGATAGTTTGCCAATTTGATTATTTTTAATTTCAAGAAATTTTAAAAATATTTTCTTTTAGAAGATTTATAAAGTTAAAATTATCTTATGGTTAATCATAAGTTACAAATATGTAACATAAATATATAAAATAAATATTTAAAATTATATGTAGGTATATGCATTTTAAAACAATTATTTTATTATTTACATGTGTTTTTAAAAATTTATTTTAAAATTAAAATGTTATTTTTCATGATCACTGAATATTTTGGTGTCCATTTAAATTCTGTGCCTGAGGTGTGTCCTGTCTCCTCTGCTGCTGCCTTGGTCCACACCAAAGCCTCTCACCCGGACAACAAGCCCTCTGCCAGGTCTCTTTCTTGTGTTCAATTGTTCATAGAGCAGCCAGAGAGTACTTTTTAAAAATGTAAGTCAGATCAAGTCCTTCCCTCTCCTGCAGGACCTGCAAGGCCTCCGCAGTCCACCGTCTCTTGCTCGTCAACCTCTTTACCTCCTACTCTCTTCCTCACTCATTGCACTTCAGGCACCCTGGCATTCTCTCTGCTCCTCAAACAGATCCAGCTCATTCCCACCTCAGGTGCTTTACCTTAGTGTTCCCTCTGCCAGGGACATAACCACAGATATTCAGAAGGATGGCTCCTTGGTGTTCAAATAGCAGCTTAAATGTCCTCTCTTCGGAAGCCACCAACTCTAAAATAATTCCCCCATTCCACATCAGGTCACTCTATCTTGTTGCTCTGTTTTGTTTCGAAGCCTCTTTTGCAATCTGTATTATCTCGATCATTTATGTGTTTTC
>NW_025802572.1:0-17388 GCF_021613505.1 Equus quagga | reverse complement strand
TGGATGGATAGATGGTGGATGGATGGTGGATGGTGAATGGGTGGGTGGATGGATGGATGATGGATGGTGGATGGTGGATTCATGAGTGGTGGATGGACAAGTAGAAAAGAAAACAGAAAGACAGGCAGGAAAGAAACTTCAAAAAGTTAAAAACATAATTCTTAAATTAACAAACACCAGGCGCAGTCAAAGACATGTCTCCCCCATCGATGAGAGAACCAGCAGGACGGCAAAGGCGATTCAAGGGAGGACATGGGCACTTCTTGATCCCACGAGGAAGGATCGCCACACTAAGACCGTCAGTAAAGCGCAATCTTTTCTACAAATTTGCAGTTTGTCCATTTCCTGCAAACTAACTCCTAGCTTGGCAGAGCCTGGGACCCAATCAGTGTAAATAGAAAGTCAATGAAGACACGTCCAGGGACCGCTGACGCGTGGCAGCCTGGCTGACACCAAGAGGACACAAGGCCATGCTTTTGCCTCTTTGCACATTTGAGACAGCGGTTTCCTAACGGGCAGGGAGGGAGACCTGGGCCTTGCTGAGCTGTTACCCCTGAGGCAGAGCACCGTGGCTGGAGGACAGGCGTGAGGTGTGAGTGACAGAAGGAAGACCAGGAGAGGCGAGGTGAGAAGGAGGACAAGGAGGACGGGCAGACCACAGGCCTGAGTTTTGGCCAGAACAATCTGGAAGTTGAGGACCTGCCTGGGAAGTCTCGAGTACACGCCCATTTTGAAGACCCCATTTGGAGACCAAGAGCCTGCTGCGCAGGGGCCAGGCTCGGGGCGGGAAGTCCTCTCTGGCCACTGGAAGACAGACCTGCTTCTTTCCGAGGAGGGGCCAGCTGCCCCCCATCCACAGCGTGGCCTCACGCTCAGGGGGAGAGGAGCCCCACGACCTCTGTGGCTGCGCTGGAGGCCGTGCTCGTCGGGGCCTCCAGTCTGCCTGGTCATGTCACTGCCTGGACAGCCTGGCTCAGACCAGGGGCTCCAGAAACATCAGCTGCAAGAGAATCTGGGAGAAGGTTGAGCTGGCAGAAGCTCGATGCCTTTAAAAGGTCCCCCTGACACGTGCCACAGCATGGATGGACCCTGAGAAATTAGGCAAAGTGAGAGACCCAGGCACAAAGGCCACACATGTTGTGTGATTCCGTTCACACGATGCCCAGAGCGGGCGGATCCGTGGAGACAGAGAGCAGAGGAGCACCTGGCCGGGCTGGGGGCCAGCGACAGGCAGTGAGCAACGACAGGGGTGGGGGGGATGGGGTTCACCCTGGGGGCGATGAGGAAGTCCTGAAAGTAGGGAGAGGTGCTGGTCGCATGACAGTGTGAATGTCCTTACTGCCACTGAATTGTTCCTTTTAAAATGGTTAAAACTGTAAAATTTGAGTTAGTGTATTTTATCACTTAAAAAAATCTTAATTTCCTTTAAAAAAAAAAAAAAAGAAAAAAGCAAACAAGATAAGCACTTAATCCAGGCCTCAGGGCTCCCACCGACATGTCCAACCACATCCCCCCTCGCTCCAGGGCGCTTGTGTCACATCCCCTCCTGGGGCTGGGGCCACGTTCCCTCCCTCCCCCTGGGCCTGCACCCCTTCCCTGGGCTCCCCCAGATTTGCTGTGGGAGGAGTCGGGCCCCCCAGGGCCCCTCCAGCCAGGCGCTTGCCTGCCCCGCCTCCCCTCCCTTATCTCCCCCTCCACAGACTGGGGCGTCTGCCTGTGCACGGGGCTCCATCCTCCCCGAGGCTCCTGCCTGCGATGCGGTGGGCGTCCCTGGTGCACCTCTGGGGGGCCGAAGCAAGATGTTCTGCACACAGAAGTCAGGCAGGGAAATGGCCCCTCTGACCCCTGGGGTGCGGGGTGCCAGGGTGTGCCCCACTGTTACACCAGGCTTCTGGGGATGTATGTGCCACCAGTATCAAAGGGGTCACTGAGTGTGGGGATGCTCCGTGGGGCTCACCAAGTACTGCCCTCCAGAACGGGCTTCCCCAGAACCGGACACCTGCTTCCGTCCTTTCAAGGGGACCTTTGGGCACTGGTCTGCCAACTGACCCGGGCTGCAGCTCCCCCTCCAGTGGCCTGGGCACCTGCACCCTCTTCCAGGGCTGGTGGCAGGCGTGGTGGTCAACCACAGAGCCTCTCTGCTGAGCATGAGTGAGGCCTCGGCATCCTGCACAACACGGCGCTCCAGAGGGCTGGGCAGATGGAGCGAGGGGCATTCACCTGGGAGTCCTGGGGATCCATGGAGAAGAGCCGTCCCCCCAGTCCATTGATGACTCATCCTCTGCCAAATGCAGTTAAAATGTCGCAGAGGGTCTGGGGCCAGCCCAGTGGCATAGTGGCTGAGTTCACATGCTCCATTTTGGGGGCCCGGGGTTCATGGGTTCAGATCCTGGGCAGGGACCTAGACGCTGCTCAACAAACCATGCTGAGGCAGCATCCCACATACAAAATAGAGGAAGATTGGCACCAATGTTAGCTCAGGGCCAATCTGCCTCACCAAAAAAAAAGTTGTGGAGGGTGAAACTGCGTGGAAGATTGCACCACCCACTTTCTACAAGCGAGTCGTGGGGCTTTTATGAGTCTCCTTTGCACACCCTTATGGCAGGTTTAAGAAGGCACTAGCAACATAAGAGCAGGATGAAAACAAGGGCGGCCCCAGAGCGCAGGGGACGGAGCCTGCACCCCACCGCTGGCTCACCACGAGACCTCGGACAAGTCTGTAAGCTCCCTGGGTGCCATTACTTCACCTGTGAATAAGGTTGCAGTTAAAGGCAAATTTCGATAAACAATATTTTAGTATAAATATGTCCCAAATATTGCCTGGACCTACTTAACTGAAAAATCACTCACTGTTTATCTGCAGCTCAAGTTTTATTGGACATCCTGTATTTTTGTTTCCTAAATTTGGCAGCCCTATCCATGAAGGATTTGAACCCTGAATCCCATAGGATTGCATTCAGCTGCAAATAGCCGTATAAACAGAATTTGCTTGTTTTTGTCCAGATAATAAAAGCCCAGAGGCAAGTGGTTTGGGCTGG
Organism: Equus quagga; assembly: GCF_021613505.1. Lineage (NCBI taxonomy): Eukaryota > Metazoa > Chordata > Mammalia > Perissodactyla > Equidae > Equus > Equus quagga. The sequence continues at coordinate 14,350 of NW_025802572.1, read as the reverse complement.
TGCAGCAATGATGACATCTGGGACCCAGGCTTTTTTGCTCTTTCTGTCCACCCTCCTCTTGTGGCTTCCTAGCTGCAAAGCGGCTGCAACACCTCCAGGCATTACATCTTCCTTCCAAGAAGGAAGAAAGAGGAAGAGAGAAGGTGCAGAGGACAAAAACTGGGCCAGTGCCTTTGTATAAGGATGCTGGTGGGGCCATGAATGCCATGAGGATGGGGTGCTCGCTCTGCTCACCTCCCGTCCCCAGCCCTGGACGGTGCTGGCACTGACTCAGGGGGTCGAGCAGATGAGCACATGCAGGCCCGGCTGGAGGGGGGCTCAGAGAGGAATCCACTGCGCTGGACTCTCCAGCTGCTCCAGGCCTCAGACCCCCAACCTGAGAAACGGGAATCCTCTCTCTGCACCGTCGGGCTCTTCCATACACAGCGCCTGCTGCCCAGGACGCTGAGAACCCAGCGAGAACTCTTTCCTCCTCCACTGCCAGCCCTGCCGGCTTCACCCCAACCCCTGAAATAAAACTTCTCCTTCCCCTGCATGAGGGGTTCCCCATTCGAGGCGACCACACAGGCCTCCACTTCTCCCCGGAGTTTCGAGTCTGAGGGTTATTTTCGGTCTCCTGGCCCACACGGCCCGCCTGGAGCCTTCCTTGGGCGCAGGCCCTGTGGCTGTGGTTTCTGGGCCTCGGCCGGCCCGTCCTCCTGAGTGCCCTGGGTGACGCCCTGCTGCACCTGGCCCACCACCCCAGGACTCCCCCAGGGCCCCGTCCCCCTGTGCTGGGGGCGCCGCCTCACACCTGGAGCGTGGGGAGCGCGTGCAGCTCAGCAGGTGCTTCAGCGTGGGGTCCTCGCTGATGTTACAACAGCGTCCTGCGGGAACCCACATGGCACGCGGTGCACCCGTCTCACGGCACACGGCAGCCCTTCTCAGCACATTCACAGAGCCGTGCAGCACCGTCACCACCAACGCGAGAATGTTTTCGTCTCCCCTGAAGGAAGCACCGTGCCCCGGCAGCGGCCCCTCCCCTCCCAGCCCTGGCGGCACCGAGCTGCTGCCCGTCTCTGTGGGTTAGCCTGTTCTGGGCATTTCCCATAAACGGGATCACGTGGCACTCGGCCGTTGCGCCTGGCTTCTCTCCCTGAGCATCGTGTTTTCAAGCTCCGTCCGCGTGGCACGCGTGCAGTGCTTCACTCCTGCCTGAACCGTATTCCCTCCTGTGGATGGGCCATGTTTTGAGTTAACTTTGCTCAGCTGGGCAAGTGTGACCCAGACCCACACCTCCGAGCTGTGCATCTCTGTCGAGTCACTGGCCCGTCTGGGCCTTGGCTTGCTAGCCGCACAACCCATTGTTATGAACATGAGAACAGCCACGCGGGACTCGGGGATGGCTCAGCGCAGGGCACGGGTGAAGCGCCCTTCGCGGGCGGGAGGTGACGTGTGGGTGCTGGCTGTCGCCTCGCCATCCCCTCCCTGGGCTGCGTGAGAGGCGACGGGCACCGGGCTCTGATCCAGTTTGCGCTCCGTGCTCAGAGCTCTTGTCCCGGTCGCCTTCCAGCCCTAGTGGCGAGTATTCGAGTATTCGAGTGCGCTGCCAGCTGGGGACACAGCCTGAGAGGCCGCGGGGTCAGGCCAGGCCTCAGGGGGAGGTGTTTGGGAGCAGACGATTCTGACCAGGAGTCCCCCAGGAGCAGGCTGGGGTCGGCACTCCTGACCTTTAGAACATTCTGGAGCACCTGGGGAGAGCGGAGATTCCCGGCTCCCTCCCGAGGTTCGTCCTCAGCGGGTCTGGCCCTGGGCTCAGTCGGGGCTCCATCTTGGGGAGAGGATGACAAATGCCCAGAGGGGCTCCCAGCGACCAGGCATTTGGGCTGAGCCATGGGCTCTGATTCGTGTTCCACGTTTACGGTGCCCGGCTGGAGAGCGGTGATGAACGAGAGGGGAGACCCCGCGGGGCGAAGGGGACAGCGCGAACGAGGTGACTGCCTGCGGAGGCTCAGGGTCTTCCCGTCTGTGCCCTGGATGGCAGTGGGACGAGCTTCAGGGTCTGACTGTGTCTGGGGGCAGCAGGGACAACCCCAGGGGAAGGGTGGGGGCTCGCTCTGTCCAGGGGGCCAGGAGGCTGGGTGGAGACCCCCGCCCTCCCCATCAGGGGATGAGCTGACCTCCCCCGTTGCTGGGAGCTCGGCTTTTGCCGGATTTTCCCAGGACGAGGGTTGTCACAAAACCAGCCCGGTCTCGGTGGTCACCCTTCCTGGCACATGAGAACCAAGGCGCCGACCCCACTGTTCCCACCGCTGCAGCCCGAGGTCCTGCTTGGCCTCCGGGGGCTGGGTCCAGGCCTGGAAGAGCTGCGGGAGCCCAGGTTGCAGTCCTCTTGGCCATACGGCAGTCGTCCCAGAGCCCCTCCCTGAATTCCCTCAGGACTGTGTCTTGTGCTGGCCGGGCCTGGGTCAGGAGCCAGGGAGCTGTGGCTGAGGGGCCAGGGCACACGGTGAACCTTGGCTGGGGGTCCTGGCGATAGGTGGGCCCCATTGCAGTCGGTGGCATGTGTGGGAGGGAGGTGACCACACTCAGGTGCGTCTGAGGTGTGTTACCAACAAGAAGAGGAAGGAAGGGGACGGCTTGGCTGGGAAGAGGAGAAGGAGCCTTCAGGGCGTGAGAAGCTTCCCAAAGTTCTTGGAGTGGCTTTGGGGTGTGGGGAGGGTGGGGGTGGGGGTTGTTCCAGATCACCCGGGCAGAAGTGGAGCCAGCCTGTTTGGACAGGCCTCTCGGTGCAGCTGATCGCCGGTTCCCGCAGGCGGGCAGCCCCCTCATCTTGCCCCCGCTCCGCCGCACAGCAGAGGAAAACTTCTCCCCGCCCCCAATATCTGATCCTAGGAAGGTTCCGCGTGCTGCTGACCAGCCCTGGGGGCCAGAGCAATGGTGTGTCCAAGTGGCCCTGTCTGGTCAGGGGCCCACTCTGTGGCCAGAGGGCAGGCCTGTTTCCAGCAGAAGGAGGGCACCGTGCAGGCTGGGTGGCCCCAGACTCCCAGGGGCCGGGCACACGTGTGTGACGCACAGGGAGGCTGAGGCTGGCAGAGGGCTCCGAAGGCCAGAGCAAAGGTGGAGCCAGTGCCCTTGAGGGAAACACCGAGACTTCACGCTGTTAAGATTCAGGGACATAGTCACAGCAAGACAAACCCAAACGTTCATTTTCCCAGGAGTAAATTGTGACTTCAATAGGCAGAAATCACAGCCGGCAGGCGCCCAACAGAAATGAAAGGCGCTCTGCCATCCCGCCGTCTCACGCAGCCCAAGAACAGAGACGCCTCATCCAGTTCACACTGACCCGCTCCCCCAGCCTCCCCTGTGCCGTCTCTGCCAGGAGCCCCACGCTGTGTCCAGATCCCGGCACTCCAGCCCTCCCGCCATAACCAGAGCCGCACACTGAGGGCGGGAGGCCTTGCCATTTCTAGAATTCGGCTGGACCAGCGTCTCAGGGCAGGGTCCTCTCTGAGAGGACAGCGTGCCCTGGACTAGGTCCTCAGCGCTCAAGCGGTCCATTCATCCTCCAGCCGGCGTGGGCCCCACACTGCTCAGGCTGGACCAGGACCGCAAGGCAGAAACGGGGGTCGACCACTCCTGCGCTGGGAGCCCTTTGTCTGCAGGGAGCAGCTCTTCGGGGGCGTAACCCAGCCGGCGTCTCTTACACAGGAGTGGGTGCGGCTGACTTTGGGGGACCCGAGCGCCCACTTCTGTTTTTATCTGCCACCCTTTGCCTTTCCGGTGCCCGGGCAGGGGAGGGGCAGGGGGCTCCCGCCATCCATAGTGGCCTCTTCTGGCAAGAAGACAGCCCTCCCCTGGCCCCGTAGCAGACCCGGCTCCCATGTGCGTCCAACCTCGCGGCTGCTCACAGGGCCAGCTGTGCGGGCAGGTGGACAGCGGGGAGCAGACTGGCCCCCTCAGACCTTTTGCTGTTCCCCTGAGCTTGTCGGGGCCTCCTGGCAAGGACAGGTCACTCGGGGTCCTACCCCCTTCGAGCCCCTACAGTGACCCCCTCAGAACTGACAGACACAGGGACCTGGTGGGGGAGCCCTTGCCTGGACGCGGTGCCTCCCCCCCCCCCCGGGGCCCCGTCTCCCCAGTTGTGACATCAGTTCACTGAAGACGGGCCCTCGACCCTCCCTCCCACGGAGCCAGGCCAGCAAGGGGCAGGGCGTTTCCCCCCCATGCCTGCTGCTGGGGGTCAGGGACCGGGGTCACACTGTGGACACCAGGGGTGCAGGGAGCCCAGAGGAGGGGGTGACCACCCTTCGCTGCCTCATCCTCTATTCTTGCCCCTGGAGCCAGAGGCTATTCGGGACAAACGGGGCACAAGAGGGCTTTTCTTTGGGAGTGAGGACGACCATTCATTTCATCAGCCACTCAGTCAACGGCCGACACAGCAAAGCCTGTTGACAAAGCCCTGTATGTGGGTTCTGGACACTGTACCCCAGGACACAGTGGGGGCAGGAAACCATGGCTGGGCGTCCAGGGGTCCCCGCCTCCAGGGAGAGCCCCCAGACACACGAGCAGCTGTGACTGGGCTGTCCCGGGGGTGCAGGCGGGCAGGAGGGAGAGCCCCGAGGCCAGAGGGGCACCAGGCAGGGTGTTCAAGGCCAGGCCCTGCATGCGCACTGGGTGGGGGGGGGTGCCGAGCACAGGAGCTGCAGGCGGTGGGGACTTTGTCTCAGGCGGCTGGTGGGGCCAGACCAGTCCTGCAGAAAGCCGTCCCAGTGCCCTGCAGGTGGACGGGAGGGTGTTCGGCTCCTGTGAGGCTAACCGGCCCTGTCAGGGGAGAGGCACACGGGGCGTGGGGGGCATCCACCTGGGGCCTGCCAGGCTCGGTCTGATAGAGGGACCATGCACTCGGCGCAGAGCCCAGCGGCCCACAGAGGCCTCTGCTTAGCTCTCGGGGGCACAGCATGGCTGCGGGGCACCGGGGGAAGCACACACCTCCCCACAGGGGCTGGAGTGTGAGGACGCTGCGGGGCAGGCGACAGAACGTGCTTAGGGGAGCTCGGGCAGACTGGGAAGGCCTTGGCTCCAGGAACAGACTCCAGGGAGCTCGGGGCAGACGGCCCAGCAGGTGGCCCAGGCAGCTCCGGGCGCCCAGTGAGCGGAGCAGACAGCCAGCTGCTCCGTCCCTGCCTCTGGGCAGGAACCTCCCGGAAGGACTGGGGTTGGCCCGACTGGGGCCACATCCTGGCCCAGTCACTGTAGCTGTAGGGTGAGCTGCCCGGAGTGGCCATCTGAGCCCCGTGCCCAGCCTGGGGCCGGGGAGCAGCCTGGCCCGAGCAGGAGCAGAAAAGCCACAGGCCTGGCACCGGGGATGGTGGCGAATTGGCAGCCATTCCGATTATGAACTACAAGTGCACTTTTATAACTAACTGCCATTTTTTCTTACTTAAAAAAGCAAAAATATGGTGCTGGCTCTGTGGCATAGTGGTTAAGGTTTCGCACTGTGCTTCAGCGGCCAGGGGTTCATGGGCTCAGATCCATTCATCAAGACATGTTGTGGTGGCATCCCACATACAAAATGGAGGAAGACTGGCACAGATGTTAGATCAGGGCCAATCTTCCTCACCAAAAAAAAAAAAAAAGCAAAAATAAAACATAAAATACTTATAGAAAAATCCAAATACAAAGATAAGACAAAAGAAGGTGAAAATAAAACAAAATGAGAATAATAATTCCTCTCCGAGAGTTGTGTGACAATTAAGTGGGATCACCCACTCACTCAACGAACACTCATTGGGAGTGTACCACATGCCAGGCCCTGGGGATACAATGGTGAACAGACAGGCATGCCCCAGCCCTGGGGAGAGAGACATAGCGAACGAGGATGTCACAGGCAAACGTGCTGTAAATGCAACGAAGGGAAAGGACAGGACCCCCGAGAGCTTAACAGGAAGGCCCCTGGCTTCTCTGAGGCCACACTGAAGGGCTGGGAGGGTGTTCCTGGCGGAGGGCTTGGCTGTGCAAAGGCCCTGAGCGGGAAGAGCAGCTGGGCTTGGAAGCAGGCGGGGTCCCAGTGCGGGCGAATGGTCCAGAGAAGGAACGCTGTGGCTGTGTCGTCAGACCAGGGAGTGGGGCTGGCTCCTGACACAGGCTTGGGGGGCGTTCTGGAGGAAAACCCCAGAAGTGAAGTGGGTCGTTGTCTCTTTCTATTTCTTCCTGTGGGATCTGCCTGTTCAAGTACTTTGCCCACTTGTTTTGTGTTTGTACTTTCCTTCTTTGTAGCCGTCTCTGTCCGCGGGCACCCTCTCTGTCCATGGGAGTCAGCCCTCTGTTACACCTGTTGCTGGACCCGGGCCCGCCACCCTCTCACCTTTCCGGTGTCTCTGGCGCTTTTGCCAGGTTGTGAATGCTTGTCGTGCCGCGCCAGCACTGCCCATCTTTGCTCCCGGGTTTCTGGATTTCCTTCATTATAAAGGACACCCTGGATTTTCTCTAAGACTTTCCCTGTTTGTTTTCCACATTTTGTTCTTTAACACAAGTGGAGCTTGTTTTTCCAAGTGAAGTCAGCACATACTTTCCCCACCACGGCCGACCATCCACTGGAGAGGGGCTGCTTCTCGGGGACTCACACGCCCCCTGCCCCGCGGACGTCCCCGTGGACCGCTTCCCACCGCCCCGCCTGGTTCTCGTCTGAAATTGAACAAAGACAAGCGAGATCTCGGAACTCCGCTTCTGGCCGCATCACAAGGGTGTGAGCCAGGCTGCACTCGTCACTCCTGCTCCACAGAGACGACGAGGCTCAGAGGGCTGGCCCCCGGTCAGGGTCTGGGGCGAGGGACGGAGGCCGCTACATGGTGAGGCCCGCCTCACGCGGCAGAAACAACAACACCACTTTAGGAAAAAATCAGAGGATCAGAGGCTCAGAGATGGCCACGCAGCCCAGAGCTGCTGCTGGGCCCTCGGTGGCTGGTGTCCCCTCTGCTCTGTCCTAGGCACGTCCACACAGAGTCGTCTTTGCTCTTCCTCTAACGACAGAGCATGGCGTGTTTCCACTTGGTTCCCGCGTTCCACACGGGGGACCAGGCTCTCAGGGGACACTCGTGTTGCTTCTAACTTCCATGGTGACGCGGTGCCGCTGACGTGACCGGCACCCTCTCATTGATAAACCTGGGCGTAGAATTGCTGGATGGATTTACGGCTCTGGATAACTTGCCCAAATGCCCCCTGAGGAGCCACGGCCAGTGAGCATTGCCGGCCTCCACCCCTGAGCACCGCTCACAGCGGCGTCTCGTTTTTAAGCTCTGGCCCTTTTTATGGGTGAGACGCAGCGCCGAGGGGTCCGCCCAGCGCTCGGGGCCGCCCAGGCTCAGTGAAACCCCGCAGCCTGGGGTTCGGCCGCTTCCCAGGTGAGGGAGGAGCCTGTGAAGACCCTCTTTCTCCGTCTTCATCCAGGGTCCCCGGGGAGAACTGGGGGAGAGAGGGCAGACAGGAGCAGGGCGCAGAGAGCCGGCCGCGGGGCACCGCGTCCAGGCACGGGGCCACGGCCCAGCCCGCGGAGGCCGCAGGGGCCCTCGGATGGCTGCGACCAAGGCCCTCCGGAAAGGAAGGCATATCCTCAGGATGCTTTCGGTTGCAAGAAACAGAGCCCTCCGCTAAAGCTGCCCTTAACGAGAAGGACATTTATCATCGAAGTAGCAAGTCCAGAAGTAGGGTGGGCTTCCGAGTTGGTTGATTCGGCAGCTCAACGATCCTCCGAGGGACCCCCGTCCTTTCTGCCCATCTGCCCCCCATGTCAGCGTGTCCTCAGGGTGGTGCCACGGGCGGGGTGGGTCCAGGGTCACCTCCACACACCGCCGCACCAGCAGCGGGGACTGAGCGCCTTCTTCTGGGCACGTGGGCACCAGGCAAGTCCCAGGAGCCCCTCCCCTCACACCTCATTGGCTGGAGTCAATCAGCGGCAAGGGAGGAGCTTCTTTCTGGACCTGCAGAAGGGCGGGGCTCACCGGTGCGCGCAGGGCTGGGTGGGGTCCTGGAGTGGTGGTGGGGGCTGTGCTCCGGAAGGGGAAGAGGATAGTGCGGGGTGGGGTGGTCGGCCAGGGGCCCAGGTAGTCAGGCTCCCCATGGAGACCCCAAGAAAGCATTTCAGATGAGGCTGATGGCAGGCCCCCTGGTGACAGGCAGAGCCCCCTTTGTGGGCACAGAGGAAGGCCCCCTTGTTCCCTGAAGCAGGCCCACCTGCCTTCCCTGCCTGTTCGCTGCTGCAGTACGCTCCCTGCACAACCTTACACTGCGGCCCTGATGCCAGCTGGACAGGATGATCTCACTGCCCTCCCCTCAGCCTTCCCGGTGTGTCTCTGCTTGAGGCTCTGGGTGGCCCTCCCCGTCTGCAAGAGGGGCCATCCCTGGATCAGGGTCAGGCCAGGCTTCAGCGAGGGGCCAGGGGAGAAAGCCAAGACAGTCTCCTGGGGCCGGCAGGAAGCTTCCTGGCTGCAGCCTGGACTCCTTCTGCTTTAGGTCGCTTTCCCTGCCTTCCTGCTCATGTTAAAGCCCCAGAATCTGGTGCCCACACCAGCCTCAGCCGATGGCCAAGGTAGGATACCGTGTGCTGTCCCCTTTCCCAGCATCCCTTGCAGAGTCACTCTCTCTCACTTCCCAAAAGAAGACCAGTGACTCGCTGCCTGGGCCCAGCCATCATGCCTCCCCTCCATCTACTTGCTTGTAGCAAACACATCTTTTTGCAATTCTGGTGGTTTCTAGTCTTTGCTTGCAACAAAATTGAAGGAGGGACTGCAGATTTGTCAGCTGGTAGTCATTAGAAGTCATTTTTACCAGCAGTCACCACGCGATTGGGGCAGCTCACTGTCAGAAGGAGGCCACAGTGGACTCAGTGGTCCCTTAGTCATGTGACTGAGGTTTCTCGGGTTTTCATGTTAAACCCCACAATAGGAATGCAACTAATGTCGTACCCTGTCTTTTCTGAGCAATAAGTAATATTCATGCATGAATACACACACTCCTCAAACAAACCTGCCCTCTCTGTTTTTAGGAGAGGCATTTCCAATAAAAATTTACTTTTTATGTTCAACAATTCTTAAAATGTATAATAAATTCACGTTGTTGGTAGCCGTTGCATACTAATAACGATCACGATGACCCAGTCCAGAGGACAAACAACTTTTAACACAAGAAAATGCTTAAAGCTTGACCTTCCAATTTATTTACCTAGTTCTGTGTAATAAGGGGATCAAAACACTTCCAAACTGAAAATAAATGAGGATACAATTCTGCTGGGTGGAATGGACACATACACTCGGAGAGAAGGCACCGTGTGGAAAGTCAGGCGTTAGGGAAGAGGCTGTCTGTGAAGGTTTCCCAACTGTGCGTACCCTTTGTTATTTAAATAAGATGTTTAAAATGTCATTGATGTCTCTTTTTTTTTCCTTGATTGGCTGTTTTTTTTTTTATTATTAACAGAATTTATTTTTAGAGTAGTCTTGGGTTTACGGAAAAACGGAGCAGAAAGCAAACATCCCAAATATTGCTGCCCCTCCAGTTCCCCTGTCACTACCACCTTTATTGGTGTGATGCACTTGTCACAATGGATGAGCCGACATCGATGCATTATTGTTAACTAAAGTCCACAGCTTCCCTCTCGGTGGTGTATGTTGTGTGGTTGGGAATAACGTATGACATCATGAACCCCCCACTGTCGTATCCTACAGAGCAGTGTCACTGCCCTAAGAGTCTTCTGTGCTCCGCCAGGCCATCCCTTCTGCCAACCCCGGGCAGCCACTGATCTTTTCCTGTCTCCACAGTCTTGCCTCTTCCAGAACGTCATATGGTTGGAACCACTGCTTAGTGGTGGAAATCAAGGCTATCAATTTAATACCCACCCCTTCTCTTCAACATGTGCACTTGGTCATTATTTAACAGTAAGCAAATGATCTCAGTGACTCTTAGCAAATCCTGAACGTATGTAATTTCCATTGCCACCACCAATTTCGGTCAAGGCAGTCCAGAGTCTTTCAGATTGGCTTCTTTACTTGCAATATGCACTAAAGTTTCCTCCAGGTCTTTTCATGGCTTGACAGCTCACTTCTCTTTAACACTGAATAATATTCCCTCCTCTGGATGCACACAGTTTGTTTCTCTCTTCACTTTGTGAAGGACATTTCAGTTTCTTCCAAGTCTGGGCAATAAAGCTGTTATAAACATCCATGTGCAGATTTGTGTGTAGAGATAAGTTTTCAATCCTTTGGGTAAATACCAAGGAGCATGAAGGCTGGATCGTACGTTAGGAGCCTGTTCCACTTTGTGAACAAACGCCGATCTGTCTCGCAAAGTGGCTGTACCGTTCTGCGTTCCCATCAGCGGGAACAAGCGTTCCTGCGGCTCCACGCCCTCTCCGGCACTTGGCGTCGCCGGCGTTCTGGATTTGGACCATTCTAATAGGTGTGTAGTGGTATCTCCTTGTTGTTTTAATTTGCATTTCCCTCAGGACGTGTGGTGCAGAGGGTCTTTTCATGTGCTTATTTGCCATCTGTGTATCTTCTTTGGTGAGGTGTCTGTTCAGATCTTTTGCCCATTTTTTTATTTGGGTTGTTGGTTTTCTTACTGTTGAGTTTTAAGCATTCTTTGTATTTTTTGGATTACAACCCTGTATCAGATGTGTGTTCTGCACATATTTTCTCCCAGTCTGTGGCTTGTATTCTCATTCTCTTAATAGTGTCTTTCACAGAGCAGAAGTTTTAAATTTTAATGAAGTCCAACTTATCAAATTTTTCTTTCACGGATCACGCTTTTGGTCTGTATTTCAAAGCTTACTGTTTCAGTTAGGTTGCTGTGTGAAAATGCAGGTGTTAAAGAAGAGTTTATTCGTGCATTTTTATGCGGATAATGTATTGAATCGCAATAGGGTCTAGGCACCGGCCGCTCCTTTATTACAAAACATCCATATTTACAGAAGGTCAGATTTTATATTCTTGGCAAGTATTTAAACTTCTGTTGAAGATTTTTAGCTACAACAGAAACATGTTTGAGGGGTCCACGGTCACTCAGAATTCCTTTTAAAGACCAGTAAGTCTGCAGTGGCCACCGGCCTGGACGCCCAAGCTACACTGGACTGGTGGGACCCCAGCTCCACCAAAAAGCAGCCTGTGACATTCCAGAACCCAAGCTCCCTGGGCCCCGGGGTCCTCAGGCCGTCGGGGCTGGTGGCAAGACCCGCCTCCCAGGTGGTGGTAAGGGCCGCGTGGAACGGGCAGGGGAAGCTCCCCGCACCTGGCCAGGGCTCCAGATGGCAGCTCCCATTGGGTGTTGGGGGAAAGGACGGCCCTTTATTGCAGCCGAGGCAGCACGGTTCAGGGATGCCTTTGACAGACATTCAGAAGCTGCGTCTTGGTCAAGACCCTAAGCTGGGAGCTGTGGGGCTTGAGTGAGAAAGCAGATGGGGTGCAGCCTTTTAGGGCTCCTCATCCAGAGGAAGGACCAGCATTTGCAGAAGTGATGGAAATTGCAGTTGGAGACAACTGGGCAGTATGGGGCTGCTTACCTAAGAGGACCCAAGTGCAAGTCGGAAAGCTTGGGTGCTGGCCCCAGCTTTGCCACCGTGCACCCTCGGGCAGAGCACATCCTTCTTGGTGGGTGTGGGTTGGGGGACTACATGCTGGCAGGGAGCTGGCTTCACCCCAGGAGGCTGCAACACCAGGATGAAGGTGAGGTGGCTCCTTTGAAGTGAACTGGACCCCGGCCTCTGTCGAACCTGGCACCGCAGAGGCTGCACAGGGGCCCCTGATTCTCACCTCCACCGCTGTCTGCTGCTGCGGCCCCTCCTGCTCTGCGCCCTCCTGCAGCCTTGGCATCGACCTGCCCATGACCTGGTTTCCTTTGGGTGAGTCCTGCCTTGTGGGCCAGAATGCACACATCTGGGCGGCGATGAGACTCTTCTCCTTAAACGTCACCTTGCGGTGCCCAGGAGTTGTGACTGGGCCATTTCCAATGTGAGAAACCAGTCCATGGGAGGCAAGAGGGAGACTAGCGGGTGAGGGAGAAGTATGGGCACCCACCTGTGTGGCCGTGCCACCTGCCAGAGCCTCAGTCCCTCTACCTGTCAGACGGGGGGTTCCGGTAGCATGTGCCTGGCAGACAGCTGAGCATTAAGTGGGGAAATGCAGAGGTCCCGCTCAGCCAGTGCCTGCCCCTGGCTACTGTCATGACTCACCATGGCTACCAGATGGCCACACTGGCCTGGTTGTCGGGCTGACCCAGGCACAGCACACGAAGCAGCCCTGACTCTGCCGGCTCCTTCCTCTCCACCAGCCGCAGCTCTCACGCTGGGACGAGGGAGCCTTCACACTGCCACAGGGATCGGAGCGTGGTCTCTGATGACTAGTTTTATTCTCGGGGTTTTGGGGTCTGTCGTCTCTCCAGTGGTTTTCAGTATCCCGCTGAAATCGGCAACATTGCTATTGGTAATTTAACACCAACAACGGAGACAATGATGTACTGTTTGCAGGGGGTCAAGTTGGAAGGGACCCCAGGCCCAGGTTGGGTCCAGCTAATGCTAATGCTCCGTGTGAATTCGGTGGTGGTTTGGGGCTGAGAGCCCCCTAGGCTGGCTTCAGGGCCGTCTGCTGCTCAGTCGCCCCACCTGGCCCACTTTTTGCATTTAATGTCTCTGAAATCCAGAGGCATTTTTAGAATTATAACGGGGAGCGTGTTCTCCTTTCTTAGTGGCACATCAAATAACAGTGCCTTGTAAATTCAATGGTGCCTCTGAGTCCACGAGGCTAGGAAGTCGCTGTCGATAATATTGGTGCATAAAGTCTGTGGCCTCTAGCAACATGTCTGATGCTTTTAGATCCACGTTCCTCTCTGGATCAGGACCCCCTGCCCTTGCGCAACGACTGGACTGAGGCCACATCTGAGCACGTTCTGCATGCCAGGGAACGCAGGTAGCTGCCAGACACTTGCGTTACAATTAAATCATTCACCACACCCCTCATATCCACAAAGAGAGGGGCCCAGGAGGTCAGGGGACTGGCTGGGGCCGCGCAGCAAGTTGGTGACCCAGCTAACCAGGCCCTGGCCCATGCCCCCGGGGGTGGCCACAGGAGGATGGGGGGGCCATCCTCCCCCTCCCAGGGGCCCACCTTCCTCTTTCCCTGACTTCCTCTGCTGGGCTCCGCTTGGGTGAGCAGAACTCAGTCAAGGAAAGGGACAGGGCTGGGGAGAAACAGGCCCGGGGAGCAAACCCGGAAGGAGAAGGACGTTTTTTGGCACGTTGCTTTATTTTTATACTCGAGAACTGGGGACCTTGGACCTTCACATGCAGATTTATGCTAAATGAGATGCAAATCAGGGCCCTGCTCTTCAGAAGTTCTGGCCCCCTGTCTCCTAAGACCGCGGGACCCCAGCTGGTCTCTAAGAAATGAAGCGTGTGCGGGTTGGGAGAGCAAGGAGGGAAAAGGGACCGATTTTACTAAAATTGTACTAACCGATTGTACCAATCAGGCAAACGCATGAGACAAGCCACAAAGCGCTTTAGGGAAAGAGGCGCCGTGGTGCGGTGCGCGGCGGGCGAGGGCCGCAGGGGGAGGGGAGCGGAGGGTGCGCGAAGGCGGGCAGTACCCGCAGGTGACAGGTTTAGCGGTATGCAAATGAATGCAAAGCGCATGCAAATACACCGGGCGGGCGCCCGCCGGGTGGGTGCGGGACCCGGAGGCCGCGGCAGCGGGCGGGCGGGCGGGCGGGCGGGGGGAGGGCGCCCCCTGCCGGCCGAGCGCGGAGACGCCCCGGTCCTTCCCGGCCCCCGCGGGCGGGGGGCGCGGCGGGGGGCGAGGGGAACGGGGGGAGGGGCGCGTGCCGCTCGCCTCCCGCCCGACGACCGGGCCGTGGCTCCCAAAGCTGCGAGCGGGCGGCCCCGCTGCTCCGAGGTGTGTGTGCGCGGCGGCGCGCTCGCTCCAGGCCCCCCACCCGCCGCCCTGAGCTAGGCTGCGGAGCCGGCGGGGTGGGCGCGGCCGAGGGATCAGCCAGGCACTGCCCCCCGTCCCCACCACGGCCGCCCGCGCTCCGCACACACTCCGCGCTCCTCTTGCGGGCACCCCCCTAAAGAGCAGCGCGCATCCCCTCTCCACGGCCCCCCGCGCCCTACATTCCCCCCGCATCCCGCGCGCCGCACACTCACCCCGCTCACACCCGCCCCCGCGCCCCGGCCGAGATCGCAGGTCCGCCCGGGCTCCGCGGTTGCCCAGTGGCGGGGACGGCGGGGGTGGCTCTCGAGTCGGGCGGCGGCGGGCGGAGCCCCTCTCCCGCGCCAGCCCCGCACCGAGCAGGGCCCTCTCCGGCGGCCGGCGCCCCGGGGCGGAGCCGAGCG
>NW_025802571.1:0-2859 GCF_021613505.1 Equus quagga | reverse complement strand
GTCTACCTCGATGAGGATGCAAATCGGAAAGATATAGGATGTTCTAAGGCAGGGTTGCGGCAATAAATTCACCTAAAAGCAAAAAATCCAAAATGGGGTCCAGAATGACGGCCTAAAGCTTTAGGGCTGAAAGAGATTAGAGAAGGTGAACGTCCAAGGCTGGAAAATCACCTCAAAATGCCTACTGATGCTACAGAAAGGTAGACCATTCCAAATAGATGAAGAGGAATACTACCAAGAGAACATGCTGCATGCTAACCCCATGCACCCACGGAAAAGGTTACCGTCCAGGATGTTACTACTAATCACCTTCACGAATAATCCAAACAGGCCCACGTGTTCCCAAGCTCAGGCAAAAGGTTGGTCCAAAAGTCCAATTCACGGCCGGCCCTGTGGCGGAGCGGGTAAGTGTCCACGTTCCGCTTGGCCGGCCCAGGCCTCACTGTTTCACATCACGGGTGCAGATCACATTAGCAGTGCTAGGAAATATAGATTTCATGCTCCGGTGCGGACAGGGATCATAAACTAAGTAGCAATGGTGAGGTCACTTTATCAATACGCACCAGCAAAAGAACCGCGAGGCTTTTACAATCCATGAACGCATCTGGTACACTTCCCCAAAGGAAGCAGGAAGGAAAACATGGGACCTGCCAAGGTGGAATCGGCAGAGTGCTAGGAGATGACACGATCATTGCGCATCAGAGGATTGCCCGGGCAACTTCAACTTGGGAGGGAGTCCAGGACTTTCTCTGGGGAACGTCCACCCACTTGGCCATCTACATAAAATGTAAGAGGTAAAACCCAGGATAATCTTACAGGAGAGAAACCATTGTCTAGAGAGAATGTAGCAGGCCTTCCAAAGTTCGAGGAGAAAGACAGAAACCGACAAGAAATCGAGAAAAAGGAAAACTATCCTACCTGGAAAGGGTGAGGAGTCGGACTGGCCTGAGATGGCTCTGAAACTCAGTGTGCACGCAGGTTGTCAGGACAACTTCGAATTTTGAGGTTGTTTATGACATCCCGAGGATCATGTGCGCCAAGATGGCCGCACGGTTACAGACCGAGGATTGGCCTAGGCTAGGCTATTAAAGGGAGGGATACCCAGAAACAGCTTTGAGAAACAGAAAGCGGACACAGAAGCTGGAAGACATAAAACAGATGCTGATTCGAGGGGTACGAAAGGAACCCTTGGCAAGAAGCGAGAATAGAGGGACAAGCACCGAGAGGAGAACGTTGTCATCTATTCACGTCTATGGGGAGGCCGTGCTGATTCAATCTTGCAGCTTGATTGGAAGCAAGAGGCCGGACTTGGGCCTTGTCAGACCTACGTGGAACTTCTGCCTTAAGCATAAGCCCAAGTCAAGAATGATGTGTTGAGGACGTTGAAGAGAAGACTCGATGCCTCCTTTCCTAGGCCCCTGGCATTCTTTGCAGATCAGTCTCACTTTCCATAGCTCTGGCGTCACGGGGGCCCACTGGGTACATGCTAATGTGTCCCAAGAGATGTCTTGGAAGCCTTGAAGGAATGGAGCCCTGTCAAGCTTGGGCTATGTCTCTTTGTTCGGAAGTGCTCTACAAGGGTGCTGAAAAGCACCCTTTTCCACAGGGCTTCGTTCCTTCGTCAAGGCTGCCCTCCCGGAGTAGTTTGCTCAGTTTGCCTCCATCGAAATTCTCTCCCACTACGTCTGGCCGTAGAAGGATTATTGAGTATGTGTTTTGACGCCACATGTAAGGAAGTGGGCTGAAAATGAGAACATTACAATTCTGTTTCAAGAAAAATAAACAGGCCAGGGCTGTGGATGTAAGGCAAACAAATGGCACAGCCTATAGCAATAAAGTAAGCCCGTATCTAGACGGAACCTAGGGGAACGTTCCAGGAGCAGGGGTGAAGTTCGAAACTTCCCAAATCCGGAAAGGAGACAGAAAAATATCTTTCCTGGAGAGAGGGATTCATCAGATTTGTCTAATTTGTCTTGGAAACATTGTGTCCGTGAAGGGGGATGCCAGGACCACCTCGAGTCTGGAGTGTCTGACCTCAGGATGTCAAACCAACCCAGATGACCACGTGTTCTCAGCGCTTAGTTTGACCTAGGCTAGGACAGCAAAGACTCCTTCAAGTGACCGGTGCAAATTCAAAGACGACAACCAAGAGTCACGAAAGCACTCACACCTCGGCCTAGAGAACATACGGTGATTCCAGAAATGCACAATGAATCACTTGGAATGCAGGGGAACGGACTGATAAGCCTGTCTAAGGGGGAGAGCTGAGAAATACCATGACGATTATCCTATGGAAAAGAGAAAAAGGTCCCAGAAAATGGAAGGCGAACAGAAATCACACCTGGATAATCCACAATGAAAGATGATGTCCGTCTTTAGACAGACTCTGCTGGAACGTTTGAAAGTCGGAGAAATTCACAAGCCAAAAGACGGCAGCGAAGGTCAAGGCTGGGCTAAGTGGGAAGGGTGAGTTATGAGACTGCTCCAAGCGGGCCAGGAAACCGTGTGTCCGTGAAGCTTGCCGACACAGCAGAGACACGATTATGACAAATCCTCTGACATCACAGTGGACCCGAAAAACAACCTGGCCTCATCTACACAGTGCCAGAGTTGGGCTCAAGTAGCATATGCAAGTCCCATTGCCCTCAACTGCAGGTTGCCAACGGAACATGAAAGGGGCCGGCCGGTGGTGCAGCGGTGAGGTCCGCACCTTCTGGGTCGGTGGCCCGGGGTGTGCCGGGTGCACCCTCGGGTGAGCCTGCTCACCACTGCTTCAGGCATTCTGGGGCAGGCGTCCGAGGTAGTGTAGAGGCAGATGGGAAGGGACGTTAGACAGGGCCAGACTTCCACAGCAAATAC
>NW_025802570.1:0-14980 GCF_021613505.1 Equus quagga | reverse complement strand
GACTGTATTCCAGAAAGTCCAATCTTTGTTCCTGAAATGCTGTCTTGTCATATCTGAGCCTGTATGTTTCAAATATGACATTCCAGTCAAAGCCTTGGTAGTATAACCAATGTGTCCTGTTATAAGGAGAACAGATTCTTATGGAACTTATGCAAATATTGCCAATAGATAACCATACTCAGTGACAAAGGGTTTCCAAATTCCTTACGGATAAGGTAGGGAGAAAAAGATAAATGTTTCAGTTTTTCTCATGAAGGTGTAATTTCACCAAATGGCTGTAAGTCATTGTTAGCATAAGGGAAAAGAGAAAAAGCTTTCCTTCATTACGAGTAAACAAAACAACACATCAAAACTCAACAATATTTCAAACAGAAGTTCTAAAAAATTACAACCATCTTCATCATTTCACACAGTCCTTTATAATCAATTTTTGAGCTGAGTTTTCTGTTACCAGATCGATGAGCTTCGTTTCTGTTAGAATTCTGTAATTTCTTACTCTGTTCAGTTTTACAATCTGAAAGTTTATGAGAAACCTGTCGTTTAGAAGCTTTGTGTCAGAACCCTTTCCTGGAATTTCTCGGAAGATGAAGCATATTTGCAAAAGAAAAAAGCATCAGAGTAAAACAACAACTACCTGGAAATGGACAAAGGACTCAAAAGGGCAATTGACAAATAAACTTGGCTACTTTTGTGACATGTAACACTTGCTGATAATAATTGGACTTATGACTGTTAACCAGGAAAGATCAGACTCTTAGGAATGCTATATAATTTTAAGACATCTATATTAATAACATTTACCCATCTTATACCACCTAAGGAAGTATATCATCACTTATTTCACGTTTCCCATGTAATTTAATAGACCAAGTAAGCCTAATTAGTTTAATATCTTCCTTCTTAATAGGAAGAGAGAGCAAATGTCTTCAAGAAGTCTCAGGGGCCCTCTAAAAATCCTCAGAGTAATTTTTCTTCTGCCTACCAGGTCAAAAGGAAGCCTTCAGTCAGCATTTGAATATTTTTGAGGGAGAAGCTTGTCAAAACATATCAAAAGCTTTTAAAATGCTTGTTCAAATAGAAAGCAACACTCACTGTGAAGCAATGCTCGGGTATCTAGTCAAAGTTATAACAGAGTCAAAAATCTTAAGAGTGACCACAGTCATTACTTTCACAAAACAGATTTGTCTCTTAGGTAGACTTACTCAAAGGAATAGCTTTTATGACCTCTTTACCAAGAGCAGATCAAAAGTTCAAGAAAATGTATCCTTTTAGAGAAAACCAAACTTGAATTTCTGCACCTACTTATTTTGAACATTCAAACTCATGCACTTAATTGAACTTACTTTAGTCTACTTGACCAGGCATAAAACTCCTTTCAGAATTTCTCCTTCACAAACCTTCTACAACTTTCTTTTTTGTTTTCAGAATTTGACCCAAAGTCTTTGTTTTTAACTTTCTAGTGCATCATGACAAATTTATCCTTCTTAACCCATCAAACAAAAATATTTCCATTCTTTATACCCTTTTTACTGAAAACATCCATTTTAACCTCCTTGAATACAAAGCTCTTTTCCTTAGTAATTTCCAGTAGGTTTAATTCCATAAGATAATTACAATTTTAACCCTTAACAGACCTAGTAAACACTAAAAAGGTGAACAATTATGGATTGTCTTTTATATCAGCATTCTAAACACTTCCTAAGTTTAGAAACACGCCACTTTACAGCAAAACACAAGGCATGTTTTTTAATACACCCACACGCTTTTAGCCTCTTCCATAAGAAGCCAAAAGTAGATAACTTAGATATGTTTATTAATAATTATTCAGTGTTTCATCCTATCCAAAAATGATCCAGATATTCAGATATTTATTATTTAACTTTACTTGGCAAAATTCAAGATTGTTACCAAAAGAATTTGAAGCTGGTTTTTTCCCCCAAGTATAGAGACCATAAATGTTATTGTATTCACTTTTATGAGTTTTATGTATTTAAACCATTTGTTTCCAACAATTATGTTCAGATTACCTACGGAAACCTCATGAGGCATTAGACAAAACTGGTCATCATTTAAATATATTATTTTGCTGACAAATTTAACAGACAACGTGAACTTATATGACTAGTAAACCGAGGCCGAATGCCTGCATCCTATGCAAATACTGACAACTCTGACAAGAAGACAATTTTCAATGAAACCAACAAACTTAAAGAAGCTTTCATTTACCAAAGGTTAATTCACATGATGTTAACTTTGAAAGGCACTGAGTTAATTTCTACTACATTTAGAATTTATGAAAGCACTTACATTAAGCCAACTAAACAGAGATCTTTATTTTGGCCATACCATCCAGGGGTAAAAATATCACATGTATAACGTACACATAGACACACATACACAGAGACTGTACAACTATCGTTTTAAAAGCTACTCCCGTGAATCAGGTACAATAATATAAATCTCACCAGTTATGAATCCAAACTTTGTTTTGAGCCTTTTTACTAATGCTTATGGAGAAGACTCTCTAGATGCTATACTTTTTGCAATGACACACTTATGGCCATTTAGCCTTTCCCATCCTTTTTTTTGTGTTTTTTTTTTGAGTCTTAAGACTGAGTGATTGGCTAGATAGTAGTTCCTGGAGAGGGGAGATGATAATCCTTTTCATGATAAAGGAACTAGGTCGAAACTGAGCTGCCTCTAGAACTGTCTTTCCAGTCTTGCAAGGACTTTCTAAGGACAGTTGCTCTTGATTTCTCAGAAACTGGACTGTAACTTGAAGGATGTTCTAGGTTGATCTACCTGTCCAACTGCACCATAAAGGCACAGAGAAACCTCACAAACTTTCTCCCAGCTGCAGTTTCTGTGCCATAACCCATACAATTGAAAGTGTTTCTAATTAGTTGGAATGACCCTGAGTGGTGAGTCTCTGGGGATGCTTATGGCATTCCCCATGGCAGTAAAGCCAGTGTGTGACTGACAGTGGAGTGGAGAAGGGTGGAGTGCCTACAAAGGCCTGGAACTGACTGGGGGCTGGGGCTCCAAGTACCCGGGTTGAGAGTTAAGTCCCTTGAAAAATGTTTTCAAGTTTTTGATTTCACAGAAGGTGCAGGTTCTGATCAGGTCCAGCCTGATCTTAACCTTGACTTGGTGACAAGAGAGGAGATGATGACCAAAACAAAGAAAGGAAAAGAAGACACCAGACCTCACCCTCATGGCCGCTCAGAGCGTTCTCAAGATAACGGTCACACAACAGTTCCCGTGCTGTGGCACACAACCGTAGCATGACTATTCACAGAAAAAATCACAGATTTCCTACCCTCATAGCCAACTCAGTAGGTGACTAAACTACTCAATGAGTCAACCGCCAACAGGGGGCACCCTACTTGGGGTCGCCAGGGTGATCAGGCCCAGAAAGCCAAAGTTGGGGCTCCCAGTGTTGGAGGACTTGACTCTTGAAAGATTTCTTTGTTTCCCAGTTGCAAAGCTCAAAAGGAGACGAAAATGGCCATTGTATCTCTAACAAAGATGAAAGAGACACGTCCATTACCTTGAAAATGCCCCCTGAACCTACAGCAGCATCCCACCTGTTGTTCCTACTGTGGGGTTCCTATAGCAAGGGGTGACGGGGGTGTCTGCCAGCATTGCATCTCTTGTATACCTTCCCTCGGATGCCTGGCAGTAACAGGTGCCTGGTGAACATCTTTCCTATTCTGCCTGGCAGTAATAGGTGCCTGGTGAATGGTCTCCGAGACAAAAGGAGAAGTTTAAGAGAGAACATAATGGAGAAAAAGTGTGAGGAATTTTCCGCCACTCTGAGGGACATTCTACCCAATTGCGTGTTGGAGTCATTCTCTGAAGAAGGGTTTCCCATACTCAAGCAAAGGTTAGACTTTGGTAGTTTCCTTGAACTCGATTCCCGATTGGGACATTTGCACAGTTCAGAGCATGGTCAGGTGCCATGGGAGGTATCCCAATCCAGCCTTAGGAGAAGAAACGTTCCACCGGAGTCTTGCAGATTGCCAACCATCCTAATGACTTAAGTGGCCTATGCATGCCCAGGTAATATATTATATATTAGAGATAGACTCAGGAAGGAATGGATTAATTCATGCTACATCACCCTGAGGCTTAAGCTACTGATTCTCTTCAAGCTGAATGCCATGATTTGCACCATAGAGTAGCCATGGGCAACAAACATCGATTCATAGAACTAACCAAGAAAGTTCCTGATGGAGAAGTGAGTTTAGATCCATCCTCGAAAAAGAGAGAGGCACCAGGAAGAAAGGGGCACTTACCAGAAGTCGAGCTCAAAAACTGACGAAGCAAGTTCCCCATACAGGACACAAGATATGATGCAGGCTCAGCGAGCTGAAGAGTTGAAAGATTTCTTGGACTCTCAACGTCTGGTAGTGGTGCACTTTTATTTAGTGAATGTTACAGGATAACATGGGGACAGGACCCATGGGCAGTAAAGAGTTGCTGCATGGGGACAGGATCTATGGGCAGTGTAGAGCTGCATGCATGGGGACAGGACCGATGGGCAGTGAAGAGCTGCTGCTGGTGCTGAAGGCGGAAAGGACCCATGGGCATTCAGAGCTCCTGCTGCTGCCCTGAGTTGAGGGTAAGGGCTAATTTTATGAGTCATGGGTACATTACTTATTTTTACTGGAAAAAGAAAATATGATGGAAACGTCATTAAATGATTTCAGTTCAGATGGGGTCTGGTTATTGTGTGGTCATATAATATTGGATACTAATCTGGCCATATAGATAGACATGTAGGTGAGCATGACCTGGGCTTCTCTCACTGGGGCACCTCTAATTCATACCAAAAGAAATTCACCGGGTCATATAGTTCTGCATGTACACCACATAACCTTGGGCTTTTCGAGCTGGGGCAGCCTTAATCCACATCAATTGTCATGGTCTTTCTCAGCTGTCTCCCATAGATATGCTTATCAGTCCCTTCTCCTTCATTCAAGTTATTAATTTTGTATTTCTTTAGTCACCATATGTTCTCTAGGCCAACGTGTGAGTGCTTTCGTGATTTTTGGGTATTGTCTTTGAATTTCAATCATTCACTTAAAGGAATCTTTGCTATCCTAGCCTAGGTCCAATGGAGCACTGAGAACACGAGGTGATCTTGGTTGGTTTGACATTCTGAGATCAGAATCTACAAATTGTAGGTTGTCCTGGCAACCACCATATGGACATAATGTTTCCGAGACAAACTAGAGAAATCTGATGAATTCCTGTCTCCAGGTAAGACATTTTTATGTCTCTTTTCTGAATTTGGGGACGCTCGAAGTGGACCCTGGATCCTTGATCATTTCAGTAGACTACGTCTGGATGCTGGTTTACTTTATTTCTGTAGGATTCGTTAGTTGTTCGACTTACATCGTCATCTCTGTCATGTTTATTTTTTGTTAAATATAAGTGTAATGTTCTAATTTTCAGCCAACTTCCTCACATATGGTGTCAAAGCACATAAGCAATACTCTTCTATGGCGAGGGATAGGGGGAGAGAATTTCATTGTTGCCAAACTGAGCATTCTAGCTTTGGATACCAGCCTTCCCTTTGGATTGGTGGTTCCCAGAGGGAAAGAAAAAATCCTAAAAGGCGTGCATATTTGCGGCATAAAGCTTTTGATGCTGAAAGAGATTAGAGAGATGAACTTCTAAGGGTTGTGAAGCTCCTCAAAATGCTTAATGATGCTACAGAATGGTCGACCATTGCAAATAGATTAAGATGAATACTACAAAGAGAATGTGTTCCGTGCTAAACTCATGAACCAAGGGAAAATGTTACCCTCTATGAGGTCACTACTAATTACCTTCAGGAATGATCAAAAAAGACCAGCTTCTTCCCAAGTTCAGAGAAAGATTGCTCCAAAAGTCCAATTCAGGGCCGGCGCTGTGGTGTAGCAAGTAAGTGCCCACATTCCTCTTGAGCGGCCCGGGCAGCACCGCCTAGCATCACGGGTGGGGATCAGATTAATAGCAATGGGAAATCCAGATTTCATGGTCTGGTCGGCACAGACATCATAAAGAAGTAGAAATTGTGAGGAGAACTTATCAATACGCACCAGAAAAGGAACCATGAGAATATTACAATCTATGAACGTATCAGGTACACGTCCCCAAATGATGAAGGAAGGAAGACATGTGACCCGACAAGGTGGAATTGTCAGACTGCCAGGTGATCACACGAGTCAGAGGATTGCCTGGGCAAATTCAACTTGGGAGGGACTCCAGGACTTTCTCTGTGGAAAATCCACCCATTTGGCCATATCCACAAAAGTTAAGAGGTAAAACCCAGGATAATCTTAAAGGAAAGAAAACGGTCTCTGCAGGGAAGGTAGTAGACCTTTCAATGTTCGAGGAGAATCTTAGAAACTGATAAGAAATGCAGAACAAGGAGATCTATCCTACCTGGAAAGATGGAGTCTTCAGACTGGTGTGAGATGGCTCTCAAACACTGTGTGCAGGGACGTTGTCAGGATAAATTAGAAAAATCCGAGGGTGTTTATGACATCACAGTGAACATGTCACCAAAGATGGCCGCATGTTTCCAGGGCGAGCATTTGCCTAGGCTGTGATAGTGAAGTGAGAGATAGCCAAAAAACAGCTTTTCCCAACAGGAACCAGGCACAGTAACTTGAAGAGATCAAAGAGACGCTGATTCAAGGGATAAGAAAGGAATCACTGGGAAGAAGTGATAATAGAGGGACAAGCGCTGAGAGGAGAACATTGTCATCTACTCAAGTAGATGGGGAGGCCATGCTGATTCAACCTTGAAACTTGATTTGAAACAAGAGGCCGGACTTGGTGCTTATCAGTCCTACGTTGGCCTTCTGCCTTACTCATAATCCAAAGTCAAGAATGATCTCTTGAGGACATTGAAGAGAAGAATAGAAGCCTCCGTCCTACGCCCCTAGCATCCTTTGAAGAGAAGTCTCCCTTTCCACTGCTCTGGAGTCATGGGGGCCCACTGGGTACATGCTAATGTGTCCCAAGACATCTCTTTGAAGCCTTGAAGAAATGCACACCTGTCATACTTTGAGTATGTCTGCTGGTTTGGAAGGACACTGGAAGTGTGCTGAAAAGCACCCTTTTCCAGAGGGCTTCGTTCCTGTGTCAAGGCTGCCCCCCCAGGCTAGCGTGCTCAGTTGGACTCCAATGAAATTCTCTCCCATTATCTCTTGCCGTAGAAGGAGTACTGACTCTGTGTTTTGACACCATATGGAAGGGGGTTGGCTGAAAATTAGAACACTACCATTATATTTAAAGAAAACTACACATGCCAGAGCTGAGGATGTAAGTCAAACCAATAGAAAACCCTGTGGAAATAAAGTAAGCCAGTATCTAGACCTAATCTGGTGGAGCACCCAAGGATCAGGGGTTAAGTTCGAAATTTCCCAAATCCAGAAAAGAGACAGAAAAATCTGTTACCTGGAGAGAGGAGTTCATCAGATTTTGCTAACTTGTCTCAGAAACATAATGTCCGTGAAGGTGGTTGCCAGGACCCCCACGAATCTGGAGTTTCTGATCTCAGAATGGCAAACCAGCCAAGACGACCACGAGTTCTCAGGGTTCAGTGTCAACTCGACCAGGATAGCAAAGATTCCTACAAGTGACCTATAAAAATTCCAAGACAACACCCAACAATCACGAAAGGACTCACACCTCAGCCTACAGAACCTAAGGTGATTAAAGAAATGCAAAATTCATAACTTGCAATGAAGGAGAACGCACTGATAAGCATACCAAAGGGAGATACCTCAGAAAGACCATGACGATTGGACGATGGAAAAGAAAATAAGGTCCTGTCAAATGGAAGGCCAACAGAAATCACAAGTGAATAATCCACAGTGATCGACATCAGTCTTTAGACAGATTCTGCTTGAACGCTTGAAAGTCTGAGAAACTCACAACCCCAAAAATTACAGCGAAGGTCAAACCTGGTCTAACTGGGAAGGGTGAGTTATGAGACTGCTTCCCGCAGGCTCTGAAGCCTGTGTCCACGAAGCTAGACTGGACAGAGGAGACACGATTCTGACAAATCCTGCGACATCACAGTGTGCCAGATAAGCAGGCTGGGCTCATCTACACCCGGCCAGATTTGGGCTCAAGTAGCATATTCAAGTCCCATTCCAGTCAACTGCAGGTTGCCAATGCAACATGAAAGGGGCTGGCCAGTTGGGCAGTGTGGAGTCCACTTCTTTTGGGTCGATAGCACAGGGTCAGCCACGTGGAATCCTGGGGGTCAGCCTCCTCAATGATCGTCCAGCCATTCTGGGCCAGGCGTGTGACCTAGTGTAGAGGCAGATGGGAAGCGACTTTAGAGAGCACCACTCTTCCTCAGAGAATACAACAGCATGGCCAGCAGATTTGAGCACAGCCATAAACTTCTGCCAAAACAAAACCAATTAAAAGTTGCAAAGAATAGAAAAGCTGAACCTCAAAATAAAAAAGACCCATGCCAGTGAGAAGAAAATTATACCTACGAATAACCTTTGCCAAACAGGAGGAAGTGACGGAAACCAAAAACTAGCAAAGTTTTGGAGAAAGAAATTCCACAAGTCACAAGGAAACGCAAGGCTATTCCGTGCCCTTCGAATGCAACAATGGACACACTTGAAACGTCCATACGGCATAAAGCTGTCAAATAAAAGTGGGAAGCAATAGGATATATTGGAGTATATGAGGAAGCCATTTGGTATAGACCTAATTCGGCCTGATTTTGTTTTTTCCAAAAGGGCCTGACTATGGCTATTTAGCACGCATTGCATATCTGCTTAGACATTTCCTATGGCCCTTGAGATAAAGGTGCAACTTCCCCCAACATTAACATTTCCTTAGGGATAAGCATTTTGTCCTAGGCTATGAGCACATTGCTGCACTCACCTTTGACCACCCAGCCCACCTGTGACCAGTCAGCTGGAGACAACAGACCACCACCGTGCTGTGTTCACTGAGACAGAAGACCTACCTGCTATTTCCATCAATCGCTGTGCCAACAGAGCAGTCTCGTGACTATTGTAAATGGGACATTTCAATCCTATGTGAAACATCCTCTCTGGGAGCATATAACCAGTCTGTGCACCCCACTTCTTTGATGCCCTTTCTTCCTTTGGGAAGAAAGGACCCGGGTTATAATCCTCAGATTTAAGCTCAGAGTAAGCTCACCCAAAGTTTCATTTATAGATTGGTTATGGATTATTTTTGACGACAAAGCAATGTCTGGATTCCATGCAGTCCCAGTCAAAGTTGCAGCAATCTTTCCCACACAAATAGGAGAGAGAATCCTAAAGTTTCTATCCAGCAACAAAGGACCCTGAATAGACACAGGAATCCTGAGGAAAACGAACAAAGCAGCAATTATCACCCTTTCTGATTGCCACATATACTACAAAGAGCTAGGTCCTGAAACAGCACAGCCTGGACCGCAAAATAGGCACACAGACCCATGCAACAGAATCGAGACCCCAGAGGTCAACTCACACATCCATGGACAGCCCATTTACGACCAGGGAGCCAAGAGGAGACAGCAGAGAAAGTAGAGTCTCGACAAGAAACGGTGCTGGGTAGACTGCACAGCCGCATGTAACACAATGAGAGTAGACCATGATGTTACACCAGGCACATACACCACCTCGAAATGGATTCAGGCCTTGAATGGAAGACTTGAAACCATGACACTACGAGGAGAAAACGCAGGCAGCTTACTCTTTGCCATCTGGCTTGGCTGCCTGTTTGGAAGAAGCATGTGTGGCTGAGCAATGGCAAGAAAGGAAACAAGAAACAAGCAGGACTCCATCCAACGCAGAACCTTCTGCCCAGCCAATGACACCATCGGCTCAATGCAAAGACAGCACAACAACTGCGACAGGATGTTTGCAAACCACACATTGGAGAAGAGGTGAATAGCCAAAAGATCCAATGAACTCATACGTCTCCACAGGAAAAAAGCAACGAGCCCAATACAACCTGTTAAAAAGATGGAAACAGACATTTCTCCCAGGAAGATAGAAAGATGGCCAACAGGCTATATGAAAACATGCTCATTATCATTAAGTCTCTGGTCAATGTGAATCTGAACGGCAATGAGACAGCAGCTCACAGTGGTCAGAGGGCTATACGGAGGAAGACAGGAAACCACAGGTTTCGGAGAGGAGGTGGAGAGAAGAGAAGCCTCCTGCACTGATGGTGGGAGTGTAAACCGGTGCAGCCACTAGGCAAAGCTGTGTGGAACAACCTCAGAAATGTCAGAATCCATCTACCATAAGATCCAGGTAGTCCTTGGCAGTATATTTATCCAAAGAACTTGGAAACACTAACGCATAGAGATCCGTGCACCACTGTGCTCACCACAGCCTTACTCCCGATATCCAAGACTTCGAGGCCGCCCTGGTCCCCATCATGTGACGAAAGAAGAAGGAAGATGGGCTATAGCCACATAATGGCATAACACTCAGTTGTAGGAACGGAGGCAGTGCAGCCATTTGTGAACACCAGAAAGGCTCCTGAGGGTATTAGGGGAACTGAAAAAAGCCCTGGGGAAAGGTCAAATACCACAGGATCTCATGCACAAGGAGAAGAGGAAAAATGGACCAACAAACAGGAAGCATGTGACATAGGATTGGTAGTTCCCAGAGGGAAATGGGGGCGGCCACCAGAGGGAGAAAGAGCTGATTAGGCACAAGTGTGTGGTGAGGGCCTGTAATTAGGCGTACGGTGGTGAAGATGATGAAACTTACACAGAAGTCTAAATCTATGAGGATGTAGATCTGAAAGCTATAGGATCTTACAATGTAGGGTTATGACAATCAATTCACATAAAATCAAAACTCCAAAGAGGGGTGCAGATTTACGGCCTAAAGCTTTGGAGGCTGAAAGAGATTAGAGAAGATGAACTTCCAACGATTGGCAATCACCTCCAAATGCTTAATGATGCTACTGAAAGGTAGACCTTTGCAAAGAGATGAAGAGGAATACTAGCAAGAGAACATTGTCCGAGCCAAACTCATGACCCAAAGGAAAATGTTACCATCCATGATGTTACTACTGATTCCCTTCACAAATGATCGAAGCAGGCCAACATATTCCGAAGTTCAGGCCAAAGTTTGGTCCAAAAGTCCAATTCAGGGCCAGCCCTGTGGTGTAGCGGGTAAGTGCACATGTTCCGCTTGAGCTGACCGGGTTTCAAAGGTTAGCATCACGGGTGTAGACCATATTACAAGCATTAGGAAATCCAGATTACACGGTCTGATGGGCACAGAGAACATAAAGAAGTAGAAATGGTGAGGAGACCTTATCAATACACACCAGAAAGAGAACCTTGAGAATATTACCATCTGTGAACGCATCAGGTACACTTCCCCAAATGATGAAGGAACGAAAGCATGTGACTTGCCAAGGTGGAATTGTCAGACTGCCGGGAGATCACATGATCATTGTGCATCAGGCAATTGAATGGGCAACTTCAACTTGGGATGGCCTCCAGGACTGTCTCCGGGGAAAGTCCACCAGTTTAAGCATATCCACAAAAGATAAGAGATAAAACCAAGAATAATCTTAAAGGAAAGATACCGGTGTGTAGAGAGAATGTAGTAGACCTTTCAAAGTTAGAAGAGAAAGTTAGAAAACGACGGGGACATGGTCACTGTGATGCCATAAAAAACCTCAAAATTCTAACTTGTCCTGACAACCTCCATGCACACAGAGTTTCGGAGCCATCTCAGACCAGTCTGACTCCTCACCCTTTCCAGGTAGGATAGTTTTCCTTTCTCTGGATTTCCTGTTAGTTTCTAACTTTCTTCTCGAACTTTGAAGGCCTGCTACATTCTCTCTAGACACTGGTTTCTTTCCTGTAAGATTATCCTGGGTTGTATCTCTTATACCTTGTGTAGATGGCCAAGTGGGTGGACCTTCCCCTGAGAAAACCCTGGACTCCCTCTCAAGTTGAAGTTGCCCAGGCAATCCTCTGATGTGCAATGATCGTGTCATCTCCTAGCACTCTGCATATTCCACCTTGGCAGGTCACATGTTTTCCTTCCTTTCTCCTTTGGGGAAGTGTACCAGATTCGTTCATAGATTGTAATATTCTCATGGTTCTTTTTCTGGTGCGTATTGATAACGTATCCTCACAATTCCAACTTATTTATCATCCCTGTCCGCATAGTACCATGAAATCTATATTTCCTAACACTGCTAATGTGATGTGCACCCGTGATATCAAACAGTGAGGCCTGGGCCGCCCAAGAAGAACGTGGGCACTTACGCCCTCCATCACAGAGACAGCCCTGAATTGTAATTTTGGACCAACCTTTTGCCTGAAATGGGAAGACATGGGCCTGTTTGTATTATTCGTGAAGGTGATTAGTAGTAAAATCATGGACGGTAACATTTTCCGTTGGTTCATGGGTTTAGGACGGATCATGTTCTCTTGGTAGTATTCCTCTTCATCTGTTTGGAATGGTCTACCTTTCTGTAGCATCAGTAAGCATTTTGAGAGGATGTTCCATCCTTGGAAGTTCACCTTCTCTAATCTCTTTCAGCCCCCAAAGCTTTATGCTGTCATTCTGGACCCTTTTTCGATTTTTGATTTTTGGTGAATTTATTGCCATAACCCTGAATTAGAACATCCTTTATCTTTCAGATTTGCATCCTCATCAATTTAGACTTCTGCGTAGCTTACATCATCTGCACCAGCGTAAGCCTAATGACAGGCCCTCACCACACACTTGTGCCTCATCATCTCTTTCACCCTCCCCCACCGCCCCTCTTTGCCTGTGGAACCCCCAATCAAATGTCCCGTTCCACCTGTTGTTTAGTGCTTGCTTGTTCTTCTCCTTGTAAGTGAGATCCTATGGTATTTGACTTTCTCCCTGTGGCTTGATTCACCTCTCCTAAACCCTCACAGCCATTCTGGGGGTCACAAATGGCTGGATTGCCTCCTTTGTTCCGGCTAAGTGGTATGCCATTGTGTGGCTACAGCATATTTTCCTTCTGCATTCGTACCTTGCTGGGCACCAGGACGGCTTCCAAGTCTTCAATAGCGGCAGTAGTGCAGTGGTGAACTCAGCGGTGCACATGTCTTTATGCAGTAGTTTTTCCGGGTTCTTTGGATAAACACGCCACAGAGGAATAGCTGGATCATATGAGACACGGATTCTTAAATTTCTGAGGCAGTTCCACACTGCTTGGAGTAGTGGCTGCACCTGTTTACACTCCCACCAGCAGTGCAGGAGGCTTCCACTCTCTCCACCTCCTCTCTGACACTTGTTTCCTGTCTGATTCCTTATAGCCATTCTGACCACAGTGAGCTGCTATGTCCTTGCAGTTTGGATTTGCCTTGGCCTGAGACTTAATGATGGTGAACAAGTTTTCATGCACCTGTTGGCCCTCTTTTGATCTTCTTGGGAGAAATCTCTGTTTCCATCTTTTGCCCAGGTTTTCATTGGCTTCTTGTTTTTTTTCTTGTGGAGACGTGTGAGTTGATTATATCTTTGGGCTTTTCAACCCTTGTCCTATGTGTGCTTTGCAAACATCCTCCCATGGTTGTTGTGCTGTCTTTGCATTGAGTCGATGGTTTCCTTGAGTGGGCAGAAGCGTGTGCATTTGATGTGGTCCCATTTGTTTCTTGTTTGCTTTGTTGCCCTTGCGTGGTCCGACATGCTTCTTCCAAATAGGGGGCTCAGACAGATGGCAAAGTGGACTCTGCCTAGGTCTTCTTCTACAAGGATCACGGTTTCAAGTTTGCCATTCAAGGCTTTAATCCATTTCAGGTGGTGTGTGTGCCAGGTGTAACATCATGGTCTACTCTCGTTGTGTCCATGTGGCTGTGCAGGCTTCCCAGCACCATTTATTGTACAGACTCTCCTTTCTCCACTGTCTCCTCTTGACTCCCTGGTCCAAAATGGGATGTACATATGCGTTTGAGTTGGGCTGTGGGCTGTCGATTCTGTTGCATGGGTCTGCGTGCCTGTTTTGGGGCCCAGACCATGCCGTTTCGGTACCTAGAGCTTCGTCCTATATGTTGAAATCAGAAAGTGTGACACGTCCTGCTTTTTTCGTTTTCCTGAGGATTCCTTTGCCTACTCAGGGTCTCTTGCTGCTGGCTAGAAACTTTCGGATTCGCTCTTCTATCTCTGTGGCCAATATTGCTGCAACTTTGACTGGGATTTCATGGAATCCAGAGATTCCTTTCTCCGGTATGGACGTTTCAAGTGTGTTAATTCTTCCATTCCCAGATCCTGGAATATCCTTGTTTCTCCGTGTGTCTCCTTGAATTTCTTTCCCCAAACGTTTGTTAGTTTTCGATTGACATAGCTTTCACCTGTTTTACTAAGGTTCTTCACAAAGATCTTATTCTTCTCACTAGCAAGCTGGTTTTTTTGTTTGTTTGTTTGTTTAGCTTCAGTTTTTCTATTCTTTGCAACTTTTAACTGGTTTTGTTTTGGCAGAAGTGCATCATTGAGCTCACACCTGCTGACAATGCTCCTGTATTTGCTGTGGAAGTCTGCCCCTGTCTAACGTCCCTTCCCATCTGCCTCTGAACTACCTCGGTGTATGCCCCATAATGACTGAAGCAGTGGTGAGCAGGCTCACCCACAGTATTCCAATCGGCTGAACCCGGGCCACCGACCCAGAAGGTGCAGACCTCACCACTGCACCACTGGCCGGCCCCTTTCATGTTCCACTGGCAAGATGCAGTTGAGTGCAATGGGACTTGAATATGCTACTTGAGCCCAACTCTGACACTGTGTAGATGAGGCCAGGTTGTTTTTCGGGTCCACTGTGCTGTCAGAGGATTCGTCATAATTGTGTCTCTGCTGTCCCGGCAAGCTTCATAGACACAGGGTTTCAGAGCCCACTTGGAGCAGTCTCATAACTCATCCTTCCCAGTTAGCCCAGGTTTGACATTCACTGCCGTGTTTTGGGTAGTGAATTTCTCTGACTTTCAAATGATCAA
>NW_025802569.1:0-31267 GCF_021613505.1 Equus quagga | reverse complement strand
TCTTAATTTGGCTATCTTTTGTGAAAATGAGGGTGATTTTAGAGAGAAAAAAATTATGTTTCATTAGAAACTATAGTACGCATTTATGGATATTAGATTCTAGCTCTTCTCCTCTACAAGATTCATCTATTACTAATCACTAATTATAATGTCTCCTTGTGGCCATCTGTCTCTGACACCTGGGAGCACCCTGGCCACAATCAAACCTTTTCCTTCAATACTACTGCTCAAATACTAACTAGATTTGCCTTGTCACAGGTGGATGATAAACAAAAAGTTCCAAAGGTAAAGTCCCCAACTTATCGATACACACAGGATGGACTATATCAAATTTGGGACGAATATATTTGGCTCACTCCTACTAGTGGTCAACTCAGTCAAAAGGCCACTCTATGTTGGGAACAAACCAATCACACCTATGACACATGGCCTAATAGCACCCGACCTATGGGAAAAATTCCCCGTTATATGTGTTCTCATATCATAGCCTTAAGAAATACTGATTGGTTTGGGACTGACTGGGATAGACGGCCAAGCACACGTTGGCTAGCCCCTAATGGCACTCAGTGGTTATGTGGCTCCAACTTATGGCCTTGGCTACCACCTGGATGGATTGGACGATGCACCCTAGGTTTCGTCTGGATGCAGGGTAGAACTACATTTAGTATATCTCCCCCTGCTAACCTACCCAACCTGCAACAGCGCTGGACCCGCTCTGTCTTCCACTGGTATGACCATGTTGCCTCAATTTTCCTTCCCCAATTAGGAATCGAAAGTGTCATCTGGCACATGGAAGCTCTAAACAAATTTACTATGAAAGCTTTAAATGATACACAACATAGCCTTTCGCTGCTCGATTTAGAAGTGTCCCAAATGCGTAAGGCAGTCCTCCAGAACCGAATGGCACTGGATGTCTTGACAGCAGTGCAAGGGGGTACTTGTGCCATTATAAAAACTGAATGTTGTGTTTATATTCCTGACTACCATTGGAATATCTCTGGCTTCCTATCTGATATGAGCCACCAAGTTAAGTCCATGTCTGACCCTACCCTATCTCTAAATGATTGGTTGAACTCTTGGTCAGGTCCAGGTTTCTGGACTACTATCAAAACCTTATTCATTGGATTAATCATCTTGCTTGTATTTCTTATTATAATTTGTTGTCTATTTCGTTGTTTGTCTTCCACATGTCAACAAAGTTTCACCTCTTGGACCACCTCTCATCAAATGATTCTCTCGTCCCCAGAGGCTCTGGATGCCTTGTCAGCCTTGGACACCACGGGCGCAGCCTTCCGTTCCGCTGAGCCTCCTACCTGTACCCATGGCCCCATTTAGGGACAGCTCTACGACCCTGTACAGCCGGAAGTAGTTACAGAAGACTGACCATCGTCCATATCCCCAAAAGATTTCGGGGCCAAAATGGGTTCAGGGGGGGTTTATGATGGGGATTTTTAGGCTGCTTAATTTTAAACCAGTTTATGATGAGGATTTTTAGGCTGGTTACTTTTCAAGCTACAGATAAGAAGCAGGCTCCAAAGAGTGGAGTTTGTTTGCCCTTTGATCAGAGACAATTGCATTTGTAAAGGAAATCTTCATGCCTCCCTCTCTGGAATTTGTTTGCCCCTTGTTGGGAAAACATTTACATTTCTAAGGGAAACCTCTATCTGTGAAGATGCCTCCCTCTCTGAGCCAGGAGGAAGGGGGGATGGCCTTATCTTTGAAGACTGTTTGGCAACCTCATATAACTGACCCCCCACCCCAAAATCCTCCTTTGTCTTTAGCCGAGGATAATATTTGAGTGGTGACTTCTGCCATTTACTCAATCCGGTTTGATTTGTGGGACCACCAAAAGGCCAGACCAAACGGGCACTAATAAAGAGATAACTCACACACACCTATGCCTTAAATATTGGCCCCAACCCTCAGTTCGGGGCAGCAGCAGGAGCTCTGACTGCCCGTGGGTCCTGTCCCCACGCACCAGCTCTGCCTGCCCATGGATCCTGTCCCCATGCCAGCGGGGGCAGCAGCAGCGGCAGCAGCAGGAGCTCTGACTGCCCGTGGGTCCTGTCCCCACGCACCAGCTCTGCCTGCCCATGGATCCTGTCCCCATGCTATTCCACACTATTCTCTAAATAAAAGAGCACTAATGCCAGATCTTGAGAGTCTAAGAAATCTTTCTTTCGACTCCTCGGCTCACCGACCCCGCATCAGCGGCAGCAGCCAGGGTCTCGTGACACAGCCTCCCGCGCAATTGCTAGGGCTGCTCTGGCAGGGAATTGAGACAAGCGGCCAAGGCCTGGTGATTGAATTTTCTTCCATCTAAGAAAATAACAAGGAAAGTTTCTTTTATAATATTCAATTAAATTTAAGAGTCTCTATCCTTTCAGCCTTTGCCTGCTCAAGCCTTCTCCCACGGTCTTCACGTCCCAAATGCAAACTGGACACGGGGCTTTGGGACAGAAGTCATAAGCTGCGAAGCCTGCAGAGGCCAGGCCGGCCACATCAGCAGGAAAAGCCGCCCAGTGGAGGCCAGGAAAGAGCTCGGGCTGCGGCCACAGAGAGGACACATGCGGAAGTCATACGTGCTCAGCTCCAGCCCAGGGCTGTCACTCCTGCTAATTTTTTTCCAAAAAAATTTAAAAGTTGCAAATCAGAACTTCTCTGCAAAATCTTCTCATTTTTCATTGTTGAAAGCAAATATACCTTTTCGTTTTCCAAACACTTTGGGCCAAACAAAACATGCCAGCTGGCCACATTCATCTAGGTATCCTCCAACTTGTGACATCTCTTCTCAAAGACTATGTCACGCTTAAAAACCCTGCATTTTCTCAACCTTTGCCTTGCCTCCTAATGATGACACCTCCCACTTCCTGAGCACTGCCACGTGAACGCCGCTGCTGAGTGTTGTGTGTGGGTTTCCTCATTTAGCCCAAGGAGCTTCAGAGAGGTTCCGGGTGTCAGAGGGAGACCAGGCAGAGCTGGATCCCCTTGCTGGCCTTGCAGAAAGTCCCCCGGACACAGCTTGACCCTTCTTCCCCACTTTCCCTGGGCTTTTATTGAAGACTGGACTGGTCTTCGGACAGAGCCCAAAGGAGGCCCCATCTGGCCAGAGTGACTTCTTCATCGGCCTTCACTCCCCACCTCTCCCCTCACCGCCCGCAGCCTTCTCCTCTGGAAACTGAACTCACTGAAGGCAGGGGCTGTGTTTTAGGTAGCAGTGTGTCCCCAGGGCTAATGTCACTCAATAAAGGAAGAGATCCTAAAACCCTCAATGTGCAACGTTTCTGTGCTCTTGAGACACTTTGAAAGGCTGATGAAAATTATTGGTCCTTTCCCTCAAAATATGTACCTGTTAAAGCAGACGCCTCACCTGATTGCAGGGAGTGCCTATGCTGCCTGAAGCCTGTCTATGAGCCTGGGTTAAGAACTCCTGACCGAATGACATGTTCCTTCTTTAGAGATTAGAAATCTCTATCCACAGGCTTGTTTCAGATCACATCACGAGTTGTGACAAACCCAGCACTCCTGATTCCTGGTGTTTGATTTATGATCTATGGTTTGCATAGAATAAAAACCAACTCAAGCTGGCCTCAGAAAAGGGGAAGAGGTAGAAAATTTCGATTTGGGATGATGAAAAGTTCTGGAGATGGATGGTGTTGATGGTTGTACCACAATGTGAATGTACTTAATGTCACTAAATTGAATACTTAACAATGGTTAAAATCAGAAGTTTTTATGTTATGTACATTTTATCACAATAAAAAAGGCGAATATTTCAAATAAAAAAAGGGAAGAATACCTTTTTTTTCCCCCCCGGGAAAGATTTGCTCTGAGCTAAAATCTGTTGCCAATCTTCCTCTTTCTTTTCTTTCATGTGAGCGGCTGCCACAGCATGACTACTGACAGACATGCAGTGTGGTTCCATGCCAAGGAACCAAACCTGGGCCTCCAAAGTGGAGCACTCTGAGGTTTAACCACCAGGCCATCGGGGCTGGTGTGGAAAGGTACATTTTAAGGGCATGAGAGTATGTCCAGGAACCCACTGGAAGCCAGGCTGCAGGAGGAAACAGAACTTTCTATTTGTCTCTCATCTCTGCTCCTCTCTTTGTGGCTTCTCCCTTGCTCTGTTCTTCCAGCTTGTGCTCATTCCACAGCTTCTAAGTTTGTATTTCCTCTGAAGAGAGACAACTCCAGGCTGAGGGGCCACATGTCAGACTCAGACACAAATTCCTTAGAGGAAGAATCTGATTGTCCCAACTTGGAACTAAGAACAATCTCTCGCTGGAAGGGCAGGGTCGCAATATGCTTATGGCAGCAGAGATGGGGCCTGTCGTTGGGGAGCGGAGAAGAAGCAAGTGCAGGAATGTCAGGGAGATGAAGCAATTAGGAGCCACAGACTGATGCACACAGAGGAGCACAGATAGAGCTCATGTTACTGAGCCGGGAAAGGAAGAAACAGAATGAGACCTAGATCAGAGCTTCCCCAGCATGAATGTCCTGTGAAGCTGCAGTGTCTGCCTCCGCAGGTGTGGGGAGGCCCGAGGGGCTGGGTTTCTGACGACCCCCAGGGGATGTGCTGGTCCAGGACCACGCTTTGAGCAGCCGGGCTCTGGAGAACCAGCTCAACTGTGTAAACTAAAAACACACGCAGAGGGCTGCAGCGGCTCCACAAGGACACTCATCCTCCAGAAGACATCTCACACTCAAGAGGACACCTGGGCAGTGAGAGGGGCGGGGCAAGAAGAGGACACAGGGAGCACAGGTGCCCAAGGTGAGAGGGCCGTGCTCAAACACAGAGGGGCGCACTGAGGACTGAGGGGGATTACCTCAGCCCTCTGCACCTACAGTCCAGAGAGGGAGGAGGAGGGGGAGCAGAAGTTGTGAAGTGGCAGCAGCAGCAACGAGGTTATTGGGCGACTTCCCCACACGGGGGTATCAGAGAAGGGGGCTGCCAAGAGCTGAGCAGACACCCAAGAGTCTCCCACCCTCAGTCTGCCCCACTTGCCTTGCAACATCCTGGCTTTCTGCTCAATGACCTGTAAAGGCCATTTGACATGATGGCCTGGTTTTTGCCTCTAAAAAGGTAGCTTGGTGAGGGTGGTAAGATTGAAACCCACTGCCCCTGCACTGCCCACATGACTGGGTTCAACATGTTCCCTGGACATAGAAAACCCTCTGCTTAGATTTATTCCAACAATTTGATTCACATGCACAATGTAAAAAAATTACATCAATGTCAGTAATCAAGAAGGCTAGTAAGCAAGTACAGCAACCCCTCTTCCCGAGGATTTTCTAATAAAGGAAAGGCTGAGGGCCAGCAGCCAGTGGCACTGACAGAACGACAACCAGGCCACAGCGAGGGGAGGGGCAGAGCATCCCAAGGCGCATCTCAGGAGGCCACGGGCATGTCGCTGAAGGGCAACATTGTGATCAGTTTCTCCTGCCCCAGTCTCATTCTTTCCAATATATTAAAGAGACTGAAACACAAGTGCATCTCCAAAACAGGAAGAATTGGAGGCCTGAAATACCCCACACACAGCACGAGGCCAGATGCCCGTCCCCCGCTCTGCTTGCCTCAAAACTCCATTACATCCTGAGCTTTCTTCACCTTCACCTGATTACCTGGCGAGTGGGTAAAAATGGTATTTCGGACAATCCAAGAAGCGATTTTTCAGCTCTTGGAGTGTCTCTGAAATTGAAGCATGACCCTGGATTTTGAATCGCTCACAACCCACTCATTAATTCGGGAGTGAAATGATCCATCATATTGTTACCAAGCTCAGTGACCTAGATTCTGTGTTAATCACCAGATAGGCACTTACTGAGCACCTGCTGTATGCTTAGCAGTGTACTAGGCACTGTGGATGAGAGAAAAGAAGCAGTGGGCTTGGAATTTGTCTATTAGTGCCCACTGTCTATCTGGAGAGATAGGACCAACACACACAAAATAAATTAGAGCAATATATTATATTCTTATACATCCGGTGGGTCCACTTCATGCTTCATGCTTCAGACATGACCGATCTGCAGATGCAAACAGTGTCACCAAGACACTACGGCTCCACAGAGAAAATCTTCCTGAGCGTGGAGCTCTCAAGGAAGGGGGCAGGAAGGGGAAATGGAAGGAGAAGCAGAAAGAAGCACTGGCCGGGATATGCTCTTCCGCGAAGTCATAATACTGGAGGATAGAAAGAGCCATCTACTACTGCCATCCATGTCAATCCCCAGACGAATCCTGGTTTGCTGTCTCTGGGCTGCCTGCCTTTTTCCCCACAGGAGTCACTGAGCTGGGCTGTGGGACACTCTGACTGGTCATTCTGAATGCCGGACCCACCCCAGAAAGGGCAACCTGACCAAAACCACATGGAGTGGCGGAGTGTGAGGGTCACTAAAGAAAAGTCTGCTGGGCAGACAAATAAACAGCATGATGTGGTTGAGACCACATGACATGAATACTGGAAACATCACTGTGTGTTGAAATAAATTAGGGTAAGAGTGGAGAGTTTCTAAAAGAGGTGAAATTAAACACAACAATAAATGTCATTTTGGGTCTACCATGTGGCGGGCATGTACTAGGCCTTTTATTATACCTTATGGGAAGTCAAAATTCAAGACTTAAAGGCTGCATGATGCAACCCTGCCCATGTCCTCACCTTTGTCTCTTGCCACCTGTCCCTTCCTCCCACCACTGGGTTTATTTCTATTTATATTATTTCTCACACTTGCCTCAGGGCCCTTGCGCTTGGTTTTCCTCCTGCTAGGAATTCCCTTCGTAGCTTGCCTTATGGCTAACTCTACTCATCCTTCAGCTTCTATCACAAATGCCATGTCCTTGGGGAGGCCTTCCTCTCCCTGATGAAGCAGGTTGCCCACCATCTCTCTCTCACGTGTTGCTAAACTCCCCGGGCAGGAAATTTGTCTGAATTGGTCTCCATTGTGCCCCCATTGCACAGTCTAATGCACAGCAGGAATGGGATAAATAGCTCATTCATTCATTTAACAAATGTTTGCTGAGCACCAACTGTGCCAGGCACTGTGACAAGTGTTTAAAGTACTTTCATGACCAAAACAGATCAGATGCTCTGCTCTTAAGAAGCTTAAGTATTTTTCAAAACAACAAATGAGCACACTGAGCAGAGACTTGGGAGCTGGGTAGCTAGAAAGAAGCTGGGAGAGCATTTTAGGAGGAGGGAAGAGCAAGAGAGGTGGCAGAGAAGGCATGATGAGAGTCAGCAAGTCCTCTCCAGGTGACCCTGTCGTGAGTCCAGCCTTGGTGTCCACAAGGCCGCAAAGGGCACCTCAGCTCCCTCACGGCACAGCTTGGCCTGCAGGTCTGGACGGGGTGCAGCCCCCACCCACCCCACTGAGAGCACAAGGAGCGGACCAGGAACCCCGGCGAACAGCACTCTGGAAAAGTCAAGTGCCATTTGCCTGCTGAATCACACTTGACTTTTCGCTAAAATCAAGACAATTACAAGATCGTTCCTGATCCTCTTAGGTCTCACTTGATGGCTCTTGAACCAAATTAAACATACGATGGGTCTGGGAAGGGGAAAGATGAGTTAAGCTCCTCTGAGTTCACTCTTCTCAGGAGGCAGTGCTGGAGCCCTCACCCCTCCCAGGCTGCACCATTTCTTTCTTGAGCAGCGTGGCTTCACGGGTGCTCACTTGCTTTTCAAGGGAACCACAATTCACCATCGTCTAGATACCTAAAACATTCATTTTTAAAGTAATAGCACACAGTTAAGGTACCCTTTCCCTACCCCTCTCTCCATTTCAGAAATAACTGCTGTTACCAATTTGGTATCTATTCCTTCCAGATCTTTTTCTATGCATTTACATATGTATGTTATTTTATTTCTTCATTTTGTTTTATGTAAATCATTTCATATCACGCTTTCATTTCTACAACTTTGTTTTCTCTACACATCTTAGAAGTCTTTCCATATTAGTACACATACATTTTATTGTTAACTTGTGTGTAGTATTTCACAGTAATATCATGCCAATATTATTCAGTATTAGTAATTAACAGCATAATAATTCCATTGTTAAGAAATATTTAACTTGTTTAAAATTTTTCACTATTACAAACAATGAACAGCCTTGTTCATGCTTCCTGCCCAAGGTACCAGGTAGTGCTTTTCTAGAATGGACATCTACAAGTGAAATTGCTGGGTCCCAGGACTTATCCATTCATTTTAATAGAAACTACCAAATTTTCTTCCAAAGTGGCTGAATTTACCCTCCCACAGCAGTGCTGAGCAGGCTCATCTCTCCTGTCAATGTCGATGGGGCCATCTTCTTTCTCCAAGCTTATTTGACTTTGTTCCCTAAATCTCATCAGGCCTTACATGACCAACAGTACAAGTGGGTCACTGAGACAGACCTGAATAAGGAGAACTGATGGCCACACAGACGGAGTGCCTGCATGAGCGCTGTAATGACTCTGCAGCAGGCCAGGCTTTCTCTCGAGGATCCACACGTTGCTCAGAGCCTGTCCAGGGGAGACACGCCATGTAGGACAGAAAGCCCTGGAGTAAAAGGAAAAATCCTGGGACCCTAGTAACAGGGCACATGACCTTGAGCACTGTTCTCCAATGCTATGCATCCTTATCTCTCACCCCTAAAATGACCCCTACCTCACCCAGTTACCACGACTCAAAATAGAAGGAGAAAATAGCAGAGAACCAGCACTGAGCTTCCACAGAGGCTGCTGACTGTATCA
The DNA here is from genome assembly GCF_021613505.1 of Equus quagga. Classification (NCBI taxonomy): domain Eukaryota; kingdom Metazoa; phylum Chordata; class Mammalia; order Perissodactyla; family Equidae; genus Equus; species Equus quagga. The sequence continues at coordinate 22,539 of NW_025802569.1, read as the reverse complement.
AACAAGAAGGCTCTTGGTGCCCAAGTTTCCGCCTACCATAACCCAAACATAATTTGGGAGTGACAGTTCCCACCAAAAAGGGCTGAACAAATCCTTCTCCCTGCCTTCATATCAACAAAGGATAGCATGCAGAGACACCTGAGCAAGAAGCACTCGGTCACAGAGCAGAGATGAGTGACAGCTGCCCCCAAGGACAACCAGACTCTGCCATCCCTCATGGCAGTGACTGGCTGACAGCTCTTTGCACGCCCTAACGGAGGGCAGTGAGGCCTATGGTGAGGCGACCGTGGAACACTGGTCCCGTACATTGTCTGCACACTGCAATTGCCTGGGGAGCTTTATAGACAAAGGAGCCCCGGGTCCCACCACCAAAGATCCAGATTTAATTGGTCTTTTTTTTCTTTCTTCTTCTCCCCAAAGCCCCCCAGTACATAGTTGTGTATTCTAGTTGTAGGTCCTTCTGGTTGTGCTGTGTGGGACGCCTCCTCAGCATGGCCTGATGAGCGGTGCCATGTCTGTGCCCAGGATCTGAACCAGCGACACCCTGGGCCATCAAAGTGGAGCACGTGAACTTAACCACTTGGCCACGGGGCCAGCCCCTATGAAAAATTTTATAGAAAGAACAGCACTGACATAAAAGGAGACACTCAGAATTGAGAGCATGTACAATAAGAAAATGAAGGACACAGAGGAACAGCAGCAAAGCTTGAACAAAACAGCGTTAGACAAAGGTGAGCCGCGCCAGGCTGAGGGTCTTGACGATGCCCGCAGTGAGAAGGAACTACACACTGACACTAGAGCCCGCTGAATGACTTCTGTAGTTTTCAGTGCATAACTGCACACAATGGTTTTGAAGCAGGTTTAATAATTCTCCATGTTTTCCTTCTGCTCTCTCCAGAGCTCAAATTCAAGGGTGCAGAAGCTTTGGAATTTCTGGTTCCTCTGCAGGGCAGAGAACCAGAAAGGAGAAAACTACACAAGAAAGAATTCCAAAGCCCCACACAGAGCTGGGTGCTCTCCCGTCTGCTGCTAGACACTAAAGTTCTTTTGCTCCGGAAGAAAGCCCACGAGGTGGGAACAGGGTGACCAGGGAGCTGTAAGCTTAACAATTCCCGAATCACACTCTGGCTGGGGGTCCCCGCACTCCACCAGGAGGAGGGGGAGATTCTGTTCAACATCCAGGGCCTTCAGCTGGAGCCCAGAAGGGGCACGCAAGAACAGTAGGAGAAAACCAGCCTGGGGAGGTGCTCTAACCGCAGCCTAACAAAGCAGCACAGTCCCAAAGGGGTCAGAGTAACCCCAGGTGACCTAAGGACAGGAACTTCCCTGCCAGGATGATGCCGGGCACTCTCTGAAAGAAGACAACAAAATCCAGCAGTCAGCAATATGAAACTCACAACGTCCAGCATCTAATTTAAAAAATACTAAACATAGGTATGTGATAAAGCAAATACAGTAAAATGTGACCTATAGAATCTAGGTGGTGGATATATGTTTAAATTTTTCATAATAAACTTTTGGAGGACAGACAGACAAAGCAAAAAGAAAATATGACAAGAATAAAAATCACTCAACAAAAACAGATTCAGAAATGACAGAGCAAATAGAGACAAGGACTTTAAAATCGCTCCTCCCTCTCCCCCCTCCCCCTCTCTCTCTAAATATATGTGTATGTAAATGTTGATAAGCAAGGTTAAGCAGAACTTTTCAAAGTAAAAAGTTACCTTTTAAAGAGTCGCTACAAAACAGAAAGAAATACACAAACACTCCCAATTGGGGGTGGGGGGGTGGCAAAGGACGAAAATAATTCACAAAAGAGAAGAAAATGAAAATGAAAAACACGTGGGAAAAGATCAGCAGCTCTAATATAAATAAACAAAAAGCAAAATAATATCAAATTAGCAAAGATTTTTAAAAGCTCACTTTCCGGACAGAAGATGGTGCATGAAAACAGGCACGCGGCTTCCTGCCCGTGGGAAGGTCACTTCTGGGGTCCTGTTTTCTGGAAGGTGAACTCTGCTTCTCTCGCCCGAGGGTCACAGGCGGGAGTGCTGTTGACTGCCTGGCTGTGTCTCACACCCATGGCGCAGAGGCCAGGAGGGAACAGGCTCCCGAAGCCGCCGGCCCGCCCCTCCTCGTGCCCCGTGCTGCTCACAGAGGGAGGGGACGTGGGCATCCTCAGGGACGAGAACAGGAGGCACAGGCCTTCCAGGTAGAGCACCCAGAGGGAGAGCCGAGCTGCATCCCACGAACGGAATGGTGGCTTCGAAATGGTGGAGCACGGACGTGTGGCAGCCACAGTGCTCCCGCGGGCTGTGTCTGCAGGGGCTGGGGTCTGCAGGCCTGGACACAGCGCCTCACTGCCTCCTGCTCCATCCTGTCAAACCTGAAAGGGGGCCCTGTGAGGGCAGGTGGGGGCTGAGCACAGCTGAGACCCCCCCGGGGGCCTGCTGCTTGGCAGGAAATCGATATCAGAGAGTCCTGGGTGTTTCCAAATGTGACAACTGAGACAGAGAAGTTAAATACTTTGCCCAAGGTCACACAGCTAACGACTAACACACATCAGGCTTGGCAGGCTCCCAAGCCTGGGGCTTCCCCAACTTCAGCCGCTGCAAACCGCCTTCCCAGTTTCCTCCAAATCTTTGTTTCCCCTCTGCTGTTATTTATCTAAAAAATCTTTTTAATTGACTTTTAATCAAACCGCTTTTTTAAGATTTGGCTTAATTAAAAAATTATAGGTTTTATGAAAGAAGTCAAAGTTTTATGAAACATATGAAAAAGGCATATATTTAATGACTTCTTACATAGTCATAGGTTTTATATGTTTTTAATTCACCTTACAGTAAATCACAACTATTAAAACTGCACAATTGTCTGTCTGTCCTAAAAACCACCTCCCAAGTGACAGCAGTCGTTCCCGACACGCTCGGTTGGGTGGGCCCTCCATGGCAGAACGGTCCCTTGGGGAAGTTGCACTATTTGTTCAGTGTGTGATGTGCGGTTTCTGCAGCTGGTTCCCAAGAACCCAGAGAGCAGGTCAGACAGTTCATGCATGGTCAGCTTCGTAGGGAAGAGGGCCGCCTCTGGTGCCCGGACAGACAGGGCCAGCCCCCGACCTGGGGCTCAGGGCGCCCGCAGGCCTCGACACCAGGAACGCTCTGTCTGGACCAGGGCTCCCGGCCCTGCATGGGCTACGCTGCTCTGTGACGACTCTCCTCCAGCCCTTGACTCCCAAGCTGGGCCAAGGACCCTGGCCCCCACTTGCTGTTCTCTGTTTTTCAGAGTAAGAGTTCTGCCTCTGGCTGTGAAGTCTGATTACCTAGCCAGTGGCATCTTGCATCCCACTGGCTTCCCAAACACCACTTCAGTCCTATCTCTTCCTTTCCAAGTTGGAAAATAAAAAGCTGTTCGAAGAAGCCGTTTCCTGTGTCCCTCTCTCTCTGTCCCTGCCTCTGTCTGTCTCTCTCTGTCCCTGCCTCTCTGTCTCTGTCCATGTCTCTCTCTGTCTCTGCCTCTCTCTGTCCCTGTCTCTCTCTGTCCTTGCCTCTCTGTCCATGTCTCTCTCTGTCTCTGTCTCTCTCTGTCCATGTCTCTGCCTCTCTCTGTCCCTGCTTCTCTGTCTCTGTCTCCCTCTGTCCCTGTCTCTGCCTCTCTCTGTCCATGTCTCTCTCTGTCTCTGCCTCTCTCTGTCCCTGCCTCTCTCTGTCCCTGCCTCTCTCTGTCTCTTTCCCTGTCTCTGTCTCTGTCTCTGGAGTATCTCAGACCTCTTCCCAGATGGAGTGGCCTGTGACACAGTTTTGGATTCAGGCCCCTCCTCTCAGGGCTTTCTACATCATTCCTTATTCTGCTCTCACCATGTTTGTAAGGACACGTCTGACCGCAGGAAGGATGGCACCTCTCCTGTTAGCAGCTTTTTCTGTCTGCCCAGACTGCTATTTGGAAAATCCCAAAATCTACGCTCCTGGAGGAGAACCGCCCCCCATTTGCTGGGGGTCCCTCGCTCTGCAGTCTCTGACGCTCAGGACTCGGGAGCCGAAGGTGCCAGGTGAGCCCTACAGGAGCTCGCATCGCCCGCTCTCTGAAGACTCAGGGACCAGCGAGCTTCCGCAGGGGCGAGCTTTTCCTGCCTGAGCTCACTCTCAGTCCTCACTGTCTGCCCTGGGCGACCCAAGACGCTTGGATACAAGGGATGCCGGGCCGTAAACTCGTTCAGCTGCAGGCAGGCTGTGTGGACGCAGCTCCACGGCGAGTCCCTCACAGCAGTTCAACAGGACAAACTCAGCGCATTTCCCGCAGGCGGTCTGGACGGTGCCGGCCAGGGTGCAGGTCACGCTCAGGGGGCTGTGGAAACGCTGCAGACGCCACCCTTCCCATAGCTTCGCGAGGCACACTGAGCCAGCTGGGTTTAAGGAATTCGTTGGGGTCTTTTCTGTGAGACTTTTCAGAGTCAAATACATGTGGCCACGCCCTTCATTCACACACCCTTTAACATCCCGTGAACTTGCGTCCTTCAGACACGCTCTTGGAAGTGCAGCTCGCAGCTTCTTAACAGCGCTTTGTGCCAAGATCTAAGCCTGTAGTAACACGAACCTGGAAAGTACCCCAGTGCCCATTAGGAAAAGGCGCTCTGCTCAAGACACCTCTCGCCTCTGTCTGTTGGAAGGTTGTAGGAACAATGCGGATTTTGTCAGAACAGGCTCCTTTCACATGTTAGACGGAGCTTGGCTGCCCTCTTGTGGGCCATTGCTCTTATAACTGCAGTCTGCGCGGAAGGCAGCTCTGGGGTCCCGCCTGGCCTGGGAGAAACCCTGCGTGCGCGCCGCCGTTCCTCCTGGAGTAGCCCCGACCCAGCAGGTCTGGGGGACCCAGGATGCGCGTTCTCAAGGAGCTCCATAGGAGATTCTGATGTACAGCTCGGTTAAGAGAAACTTCATCAGTGCCATTTGCACCCAAAGCAGGACGTGCAGAAAACGAGAGGACGTGGAGGCCGTTCTTATGCTTCAGGCACATGACACCTGGCAATGAAAGAAGGAGCTTCCAGCATCCGTTATCCTGGAGGAAAAAAAGTCTTTAAAAATAGATTTTTTAAAAGTTTGGACAAACATATGGGTATTTTTGGGGGGAAAGTGTTATGGTTTTGGGGGTCCCATTGCTAAGCTCTGAGAGAAATTAAAAGAAAGGCAGCCAGGCCCACAGTCCTACTGATTCCACGGAGCAGAGTGACCGGGGAGCACCATGGTTCTGGGCCCGTGTCACTCTCTTCAGTAATGCAGCCCCACACTCTCGACCCGGGGGCAGGCGGGAAGAAGGCTCAGTTCTACACCTGCTAGTCGGGGTAAACGGCATAGTCTCTTTTAGTCCCAGTCTCCTCTTTTGTGAAGTGGAGAGAGAGTTCCTGCCCTGCCCACCTCAAAGAAGGACAAACACCTGGTGAAGGTGAGAGCGGACTGTAAACGCTGAAATACCACGGAGGGAAGGCTAATTTTACTGCTCAAAGATGCACATAAGTCTGGCTGATTGAAGATGACAAGGTCACCTGGTGTACGACCCTGTAAATGTCCTTCGCTTGGCAGCAGGTTGATTCAGTGAGCTTTGTTTCCTAGATCACAGAGAGAAAACCCCTTTCTTCCTCCTGCCAGAGCCATCTGTCTAAAACCTGAATCTGACCTTGTGCCTCCAGCTCCTTCTCACCTGTGGGATCTCAGTTAAACGACAGCTCCTCAGAGAGCCCCTCCCCACCCTCCTGCTCGGGCTGTCTCTCCCGCCATCACCTCCTTGGTCGCTTTCTAGACGCCAGCCAGGTGCCTTCTGTCCCTGACACTCTGCCTATGTTGGATTGCCCTGCGGTTTCTGTCTTCGTGTCTCCACTCGAGAGAATGCAGCCTCCCTGAAGGGAGCCGAGGACGTGGTTATCTCATTGACGGTTCTGTGGCAGGGCTTGGTCAACGCCGGGCCGCTCACTGCAGCTCAAAATGCTCCACCGAGTGAGCCAAGTGTCTCTCCTCCCTGGGAGCCTACCTTCCCATCAGTGTCCCCTTTCTGTTCTCCCCCACCCCCCACAGGGCTGGGTCCCCGGGAGCCGCGTCTGAATGAAACTGGACGAGAGGGCAGAGCCACTCAGCACTGGCTCTTGGGGGTTTTGAGCAGTCGCCCTGGTCTGTGACTTGAACAGAGAAGAGGAGAGACCCTGCTTCTGTCCATGTGCCTGCCTGATGGAGAAAGCCAGTCTGCCCAGGAGCGAGGGACTAGGAAGCCAGGAGGGCTCAAGAGACAGGGTCCAGGGGCCGCCCCATGGCCAAGTAGATAAGTTCACCGGCTCCCCTTCGGTGGCCCAGGGTTTTGCTGGTTTGGATCCTGGGTGTGGACACGGCACTGCTTGTCAGGCCACTCTGAGGCAGCATCCCACATGCCACAACTAGAAGGACCCACAACTAAAATATACAAGTATGTACCGGGGGACTTTGGGGAGAAAAAGCAGAAAAAAAAACAAGATTGGCAACAGTTGTTAGTTCAGGTGCCAATCTTTAAAAAAAAAAAAGAGAGAGAGAGAGAGACAACATGCTGATTTTGCAGGCCCTGACTCCAGGTTCCCATGAGGTGTGGCTGCCCACGGATTCCACGAGAGCCACAGTTTTGCTGGTTCCTTCCACTGAATTCTCCTTTCTGCTTAAGAAGCATGAAAACGCAGTGCTGTTACTCAACCACGTGCACCTTGACGAGGCCGTGCCTTCCACTGCAGGAGAGGCCTCGGCCTGGGCGACTGCTCCACACTCACTTCTGAATCCCGGGGCTGGCGTAGCGACGAGCATGGAGTAGACACATGGCAAACATCTGTGAACGAACGGAGTGCGTCTCTTCACTACACAAAAGTCAACCATTCATTCTTCACTTCGCTGTTCAACAGTATTCCCCCTAACTTTGTAGATTAGAGGTCACAAACTGGTCACCCAAGTGTTCAGTCAGCCCACAGACTTGTTTTGTTTTAATTCTGTTTTGCCCTGTACAGTTTTGAAAAGAAGGAAGGGAGCCAACACATGAAAATGGAGAGATTTCACGTAAAAATCCAAATTTTCAGCTTCTCTTAAAAAAAGTCAGGATATTGACAGCACTAAACTCTAGAAGCCCTTTCTACCACATCTTTCTGACGGTCCAGGGAAAAACAATCTGTTCTCTCATCTAGGGCAGATGACAAAATCCAGGACCCAACAGACCCACAGGGAAATGAGTAAGAACAGAAAGCCTCTTTCACTGTTTCTCATTTTTTGTCTCTCAACAAGAAAAGCCTGCTCCCTCCCAGAGCTAGCCGCCGCAGGATTACAAGCCAGAGGCTCAGCTGCGGGCCTGGCAGCACCCACCAGCAATGTTTCTGAGTCCGCACCATCTGCCTCCCCGCGTCACCTGAAGCTGACCTGCATACGCCTTTTGGCCTTGCTCGCTCAAGAAACCTGCTAAGAAACAAGATGGCTTCAAAAGCAAGCTGGTCACACTTCTACACTGCCCTGCGGCACGACCCTCATCTCCTCGGGGGGACTTGTGCCTCTCAGAGACTTTGTCCTGGCGCCCCAGGGACAGCAGAAAAGCCCATTGACACGGGGGGACAAGGTGGGCTTCACAAGGGGAAGGGACATCAGTCCACCCGCAGGCGCACTTCCTGCTCTGTTGTCTTTGCAGGAAGTAAACCCTGAGACAGGCGAGGACGGGGTGACACCAGGAGTGTGGAAGTGAGACATGGGAGAGAAGGCAGCTACAAGAGAGCATGTTATCACACTGGTCACCGCTGTAGGCCACTGGGGTCTAATCCCCCCGGAAAATTCTGGGGCACTGTGTGGAACATGGCTCAGCCACGTCCCCCGTCCCCAGGGATGAGGAAGCTGGGGCATTTAACCTCAAAGCCCAGCCCCCAGGGATGGGGAAGCTGGGGCTTCTCAAACCCCAGGCACCAGGGGCTTGGGCGGCTCAGGGGCTGCTCATGCCCAGCGCCTCTGGCCCGCCCGAGTTCAGAAGCCCCTGGGGGCAGAGCCGCATGCACCTGCAGAAGCACTGCTGACTGGACCCTGAGCAGTGCTGACAGCAGCCCTGTCTCCCGGGCCCCACCGCAGAGTCACAGAGCAGCTCCCACAGTCAGGGAGGGAGTTGTGGGGAACAGATGTGACCATTAAGCTTCACACCGTGGAAACTGAGCAAATGCACAACAGTTTGCCTGGTACAAATCTTTTCTTTTTATTCCTGTCAAAATGAAGCCAATTCCTTCTCTGGATTTTAAAAATCACCAAAAAAAAGCTGATCCAGTGAGCTTCTCTCTTGCTGCCTCCTCAGGCTCCAAAGAGGTTCTGGCTGGATTGATTCTCCTCAAGAAATGTGTTGAAAACAGGAGAAATGGACCTTTGATTCCGAGCCTGCTGTTCTCATCTTCGCCCGGGTCCCCTTGGGACCTGACATGTTGAGATGCTGCAGTTTCCAAGATGAATGGCTCTGTCCCCTGAACGCCTTTCCAATTTACCTGTGCACACGATTCTTCCTGTGCAGCAGGAAGGCCAAGCCTTACGGTGGGGTTAATTTTGATCCTTTGGAAGCATTCTTCATTCATGTGCTAAGTTTCACATCTCACTGTCACTTCACAGAAGTTCCCCCAACGTTCTGGATGAGTATTTGCTACTTTCTTTACAGATACACCCGGTTCTCCCAGTGGCTGGAAGGTCTCCCGCTACCTCAACATTCCAGCCTTAACACAGTTCTCCACCTTTTCACAGCCACCGACACCCCATCAGAGACTCAGTCACTCAGCTCTCATCAGAGAGAGAGAACAGCCCTGGGGCTGCCACACAAAGGGTCCTTGATTACTGGGTCCAGCTCACAGGCCCACATTCCAAATCCCAAGCGTTCAGTTCAGTTCAGCAGCCATGTTAAGCCCCTGTTTGTGCCCAGTGCTGGGTGAAGAGCTAAGGACAGAAAGCCAGGAGGGTTCTATCTCCACCCACGAGAAATTCAAAGAAAGGCGGAAAAGGACAGGAATGATGCAACGCAGGCACTGTGTGTGTGCACAACAGCTCTCTGTTCAGGGGAAATCAATAGGATTTGGTTACCAATTAGATGTGGAGGATGAGGAAGACTCCCAGACTTCTGGCTTGGATGAAGAGGAAGGTGATAGACAACAACAGAGACAGGGAATAAAAGGCAGGAAGCCCGCTGGGGCAAGAAGGGACAGGAGGGTGGCAGGGAAGATCAGCTCAGTGGGCCCATTCATTCTTTCATTCATCCGATGCTCTCCATGTGCCAGACCCTGTGCTGGGAATACAGCAGGGAACCACACAAAACACTTGCTTTATGGAGTGGACATTGTATTAGAAGAAGACAGAAAATAAACAAGGATACTAACAAATAATCAGGATATTTTCCCAGACTACTAACTACCTTGGTTCACTTGTCTTTGTGGCTGTGAGAGTTGGGAAAGCTATAGAAGCAGCATAGGGCAAGATTTCTCAACCTGGCCTTCGTATTAGAATCCTCTGGGAAGGTTTTTTAAAATATGCTAATGTATAGTTATTTGTTAGATACAACACTAGAAACACAAGTGATAAACGAAAAACTTGATAAATTGGGCTTAATCAAAATTAAAATTGTTTGCTTTTCAAAAAATTGAAACAAGAAAATGAAAAGATAACTCACAGAATGGGAGAATATATTCGCAAGTCGTATATCTGATAAGGGACTTGCAGCCAGAATATACAAAGAACTCTTACAGCTCAAGACAAATTTTAAAAAAGGCAAAGCATCTGAACAGACGTTTCTCCAAAGAAGATATACAAATGGCTGATAAGCACATGAAAAGATGCCCAATGTCATTAGTTATTAGAGAAATGTGTGCCACAATATCAAACCATTTCACACCCACTAGAATTGCTATGATCAAAAAGGTAGACAATATCAAGTGTTGGCAAGAATGTGCAGACATTGGAACCCTCACACATTGCTGGTAAGAATGTAAAATAGTGCAACTGCTTTGGAAAACAGTTTGGCAATTCCTCAAAATGTTAAACATAGACTTACCAAATGACCCAGAAATTCTCTTCCTGGCTATCTGCCCAAGAGAAATGAAATTACATGTCCACACACAGACTTGTACATGAATTTTCATGGCAGCATTATTCACAAAAGCCACAAAATAGAAATAACCCCAAAGTCCATCGGTTGATGGGCAAAGTGCAGTGCATCCATATGCTAGAATATTATTCAGTAATGTAAAGGAATGATGTACTGATTCATGCTACAACCTGGATGAACCTAGAAAACATGCTAAGTGAAAGAAGTCAGTCCCAAAGGACCACATAGTGAATGATTCCATTTCTATGAAATGTCAAGAGCAGGCAAATCTATAAACACAGAAGGTAGATCAGTGTTTGCCTTGGGCTAGAATGGGGGCAGGGGGATATGGGGAGTTAGTTGTTGAGATATTTAGTTTTTAGATGATGAAAATATTCTAAAATTAGATTGTGGTGATGCTTGTACAACTCTGTAAAGATACTAAAAATCATTGAACTATCTGCTTTAAATGAGTGAATTTTATGGCATATAAATTATATCCCTGATGTAGCAGTAGAAGATGGGAGGATGGAACAACAACAAAAAACCCAGCAGGGTTCCAGTCTACACAGGGTGCCAGGAGTCAGGATCGACTTGATGGCACTAACAACAGCAAATTATATGTCAATAAAGCTGTTAAAGAATTAAAACATAGGGGACAGCCTGGTGGAGTAGCAGTTAAGTTCACACGCTCCACTTTGGCAGCCTGGGGTTCATGGGTTTGGATCCTGCCCATGGACCTACATACTGCTCATCAAGCCATGCTGTTCCAGTGGCCTACGTATAAAACAGATGAACACTGGCACAGATGTTAGCTCAGCAACAATCTTCCTCAAGCAAAAGAGGAAGATTGGCAACAGATGTTAACTCAGGGCCAATCTTCCTCACCAAAAAAAGAATTAAAAAATAAAATGTGGTAAGCTGAAATATACGTATGCGTGCATATATGCATCACTGCCTAGGCCAGTGGTACCCAAGCTTGGCTGCACGTTAGAATTGCCTGGGAATGCCCAAGTCATATCCCGTGCTGATCGAATCAGAATGTCTGCTGGGGGTGGGAGTCCCCAAGGACTTCTAACGTGCTGCCAAGTTTGGGAACCATGGGCCCACACCCACACCCACAAAGGTTCCTACTTAACTGGTTAGAGAGGAGCTTGGGAGCTGATCGTTTTAAGGCTCCCAGGTGATTCTAGGGGACAGTGCCTGAGAACCACTGCTGAGGGCATGTTGAAGCTGATGCCACCATGTCCATTCCCCCTCTTCCCCACAGGGCAGCATGAGCACAGTGTGGGAAACTAAAGTCAGCTCAAGGGATGGGCCTGATTGTTTGAAAGGTCATCCCATCCCCTGGACAGTGATTGGCTCAGGAGCTAACATGTGTCACACTAGGAGAGTACTGCCGAAGATTTGGGGCCAAGTTGTTTTCTTGCTCTCAGGAGAGTACAAGAAGCCAGTGTGGGGGAATGGAATTGGCCACCCCAAGATATGTCTCTTTGGCATGAGGATTATTTTGGGCTGGTTGCTTAAAAACACTGCAGACAGGGAAGCAACTCTGAAAAGCAGAGTTTAGGTACCATTTGTTAAGAAACATTTACATTGTAAAGGAAATCTCTATCTGTAAAGGTGTCTCCCTTTCTGTACCAGGAAGGAGGGGGATGACCTTATCTCCAGAAACTCTTAATTAATGCCAGAGGCAAGGACTTAAATCTGCATCTTGTTTACTGCACTTGTGTGGTAATCTCCCATGATTGACTCCCCCTCCGCCCCAACATCCTCCTTTGTCTTTAGCTGAGGATGGTATTTAAGGTGGTGGCTTCTGCCATTTTGGCGAGTTGCTTAGGTTGCCTGAACCTCTCCCATATATACGTGTTATAAAGCTTTGTTTCATTTTGTCCTGTTATTCTGTCTCATGTGAATGTAATTCATTCTCCAGCCAGAAGAACCCAGAGAGGGTAGAGGAAATGTCTTCCTCCCTACACCAGGTTCTCTCTCCTAGTAAATGTAACTGAAAGAACATGTAGCATGGCTGACACTGAGGGGAGAGCTAAATCCTGAGGTGATGCCAACACCACAAATGCCGAGAATTGGGGAAAATCTGGGTCCTTGACGCCATGATCAAACTGCAGGTTCAACCAGTCCTGAAGCCCTCACTGCCTCTGAGCTGCCTGCTGTGTGAGCCAATAGATTTCCTTCTCATTTAAGCCAGTATGAGTTAAGTTTACTGCCCTAAGCTGACCCAGGCAGTCATGGACAGTATCTGTGAGGCAGTGAAATACAAGAACCAGTTGAGACCAAAGGATACCAAGGATTCAGCCCTGTGAACATCTGATAGAAGAGATCTGAGCACAGCAAGCACATGAAAAATGCCCTGGAACAAGTATAGTTTTGATGCGTTAAAAGAACAGGAAAGAAAGACCACAGCTGATCCACCAAGAGCTGATCCGGCACGTCATAAAAGTTGAGATATTTGACATATTGAAGGCGGAAAGGTAGCCTGGAAGAGTCCACAAGTTTGCTGTAAAGCACTCTATTTGGTGCCAAGAAAGCAAGAGAAGTCCGGACAGCACTGCTTTCTTGGGATGCAAACAAGCCCAGTGGAAGGAAGAGCAATGTCTTACATTGTTCTGTCACAAGGCAGCTTCCCAGCTGCAATGCCCTGTGATCCTCCGTGCACCGAGGTGTGATGCTCCGACTTTTAATTGAAGAATAGGCAGGTTGAGGGATGTGTGTGTGAAGAAACAGTAGGTGATTTTGCTAAACCAAAGACAGCAAGGAAGAATCCAGAATTCTTGTAGACCCTAAAGAACATTAAAATTGAAAGTCTTTATTTTCTGAGCGCATTCATAAGCTGCAAACATAAAGCTCCTGCATGCATTCCTAGGTGTTTTCCCTTCATCTAAAAAGCATCAAGAAGAGATGGTCTTTAAAAATAAAAGTTTAAAAAAGTTGAAAAGGTCATTTCTCAAAATAGCCTGGAATATTTCCTAGCTTTAAAGTTGGAGAGCAACCTCAAAGGCAAGCTGAGTGCCCTCTGCACCTTGTCTGAGCTTTCAGCTCCGGCTTCTCTGCGGTGACTTCACTACACAAGCAGCAGACAAGCCAGGCCACCGGGCAGCTGAGAGGCTCTTGCCTCTTTGAGGAGGTTGCATGTGCTCACAGCATGCTGAGTTAGAGGTGCAGGGATGCTTCCTGAGCAGTCCCCAGAGTGCTGGAGCCAGAAGGGCCATACCTGGCCAGTCCGCTGTGTCCCCAGGAGATGAGAATGGGATCTGAAACCAGCCATTCAATGTCTCTGAGGTCAGCTTCCTTGTCAGTACAGTTGAGCTGACTCCGTCTCCAGCTCCCTCCAGGGGCACAAAGAAATTGCTGGCTTGGAGGGCACTGAAACTGCTGAGAGCTGCAGTGATGGCAGGGGCTGTGCTTACAAAGGGCAGACAGAGTTGCAAGAGAGACCTGTTCCCCAAGAGAATGGTTCTCTCCAAATGCTAAGAGACTCAGCAATAGTCTTAGTCCACCCATCTCGTGTATGGAAACCCTTCAACATCAACGAAATGATTTCTAGGAGTAACAATTAGGACGATTACTGAGAGACTCAGTATTAGGCAAGGCTCATCAGCAGTTCTGATTGTTTTAACCTGAGTCAGTAGCCATCATCTCATTTTATAAGATAATGCTCTGTCCTTGTAACTGATGTGCCCGGCTCTCACTAATGCCCTAGCCAAGTGAGCTGGGCCCCAGGGTCATCAGCACCTCAAGTATCTGCAAGTTCCTCCAATGCTTCCTTGTAACTCTTGCTGAAAATAACAGAGAATTTTAATAACCTCCACAGCCGCTGTTGTCTTCTCTCTTTGGAATGCTCGCTGAAGGCCCTGGCAGGAAAGGGAAATTGCTGGAAGCCTCTCTCTTTTGGCTCTGGCAGGGTGGGGCCTCCAGGCTGTGCCTGTGGAAGTTCAGTGTTGATCAGGAAGCAACCTTCTTGACTGACGTTATCTCCTCCTGGGCAGAAACCAATTTCGGTGAGAACTTTGTAATTCGGAACTCAGGATATAAGATACGTTCAGGGAATCATTTTCCCTCTACAAGTTACAGGCTTGTTATTTAAGAGGTTTAATATCACTGAAAGGACCTGCTTTTTTTTTTTCTTTTTCATTCGAAAAACTGCCATATTGATGCCTTCAGAACAGAGGCTTAGAAATGAGAATAATGGCCTCTACTTCAGACAAACAAACCCATTGTTCTCTCCATAGGGGCAGAAGAATTATACCAGACAGCAAATATTTATTTCTTCAGCAAGCTCTTGAATGTTGAGGCAGAGCAGCAGACATCAATGTCTGGCACACGGCAGGTGTTCAATAAATATGTGAAGGAGGGAAGGGGGGATGGAGGGAGGGGGGGAAAGGAAAGGATGAACAAAAAGGCAAAGACTCTACAGTAGAAATTCCAAAACTTTGAAGAGTATCTTTTCCAAACACCAGAGCACCTGTTGACGAAAATAATCCATAACCAATCTATTAATGAAAATTTGGGAGAGTTTATTCTGAGCTAAAATGTAAGGACCATGGCCTGGGGCCTTTCTTCCCGAAGGAAGAAATGGCACCAAAGAAGTGAGGTATACAGAGTGGTTATATACCCCCAAAGAGGGTGTTTCACATAGGATTGAAATGTCCCTCCCACAATAGTCACAAGATTGCCCTGTAGGCACGGTGCTTGATGGACACAGCAGGTAGTGCATCTGCTATCTCAGCAGGCACAGCAGGAGACAAGTCTATTGTCTTGAGCTGGGTGGTCACAGGTGAGCGCAGCAATCTGTTCCTTGCCTAAGGAAAGATGCTTAATCCTTAAGGAAATGCCAACGTTGGGAGGGGGTGGGAAGTTGCACCTTTATCTCAAGGGCCTTTGTTCTCGCCATAGGGAGCATCTAAAGCAGATATACAATGCATGCTCAATGGCCTCCCTCAGGCCCTTTTGAAAAGACAAGGTCAGGCCCTTTTGGAAAAACAAGGTCAGGGCGAATTATGTTTACACCAAATGGCTTCCTCATATACTCCAATATATCCTATTGCTTGCCGTTTCTATTTGTCACACCTAACACACAGTATTTAAGTGGAAATTTTCCTGTGATGCACTAGGGGCAGCAGCAATAATCTGGGAGTACAGGGACAGAGTCAGCAGATGTCTAGAATGAGGAGAACTGATTTAGAAGCCAGGCTCTTTAGTCAGACAGAGTCACAGTGAATCCTGCTCATTCCCTTGCCAATTATGTGACAATAAGCAAAATGCTTCATTTCCCTGAGCCTCAGTTTCCTCATTTCAAAAACAGGGATTATCCTCTTTGGGAAGATACTGTAAGTTAGTTTACTCAAGACCCATTCCTAACCCCCTTCTCCCATGTCTTTCTCATCTTTAAAGAGTAGAAAACTCAACATTTCATTCCCTAGCCTCCTTGCCCTTTAGAGGCAAGCTGTGGCCTGAGGGAGAGTTGCTGTGGGTCTCAGGGAAAGCTGGTGCCCTCCTGATAAAGGGAAGGTGCTGGTTTGGCCTCTCTAAAAGTGAGCCTCCTGAGGGCAGAGGCTGCACCTTCTCGCCTCAGGCGGTCCCCTGAGACCCAGCATGCCAAGCACAGGGTTGGGAGTTGGCTGCCCTTCTTGGATGTCTCAACTTGAAATCAAGCACAGCCTGAGCTGCATTGGGTGGCACAGTTTTCAGTTACCTTTAAATACAAGGCCCCAAAGTAAGTCTGCACAGTGGGCTTGGGAGAGATTGTCAGGAGAGCTATAAGAAAGTGATCGGTGACAAAGTGGAAGATAATGAGAGTGAAGGGAATTTGATGAACAAGATTGCAAAGAGGAGAAATATAACAATTTGTCCAGCATGCCATCACAGCAATAGCAATGTGTTCAAAAAAAAAAAGAGGAAAACCTGGTTGGATCTATTTGTTAGGTTTTTGTTTTTAATTTCAAATTCAACCACTCTCTCAAGGACCTGTGGGCATGTGCTCATGATCAAAAATACATTACAGTGTCCTTAGCTGCCATAAACATCACAAGAGCAGTGACTCCCTCTGAAACAGAGCTGGCTCCCTTGGCTCTGCACTTGGCAAGCTCTCACAGGAGTGATGGAAACACAAGTGTAGCCCATTTCTCCTCTGGATCTCCTGCCGGGATCAAGGTTACTCCCCCATCTGGACTAGTGTCCTCTCTCCAAGCCAGCATTTCTTTTCCTGGAACCTTCACAGGCAGGTCCCCAATCTCCACCACGAGTGACTCACATCTAGGGCTGAAGTGTGAGCTAAGATTTAGAGCCCGAGGAGTGAGGGTGAGCACTTCACAGTTTATAAAGCATGTTTGACAAATATTGTCTCACTTAATTGCAAGTGCAATACAACTGTGAAGTTTTTTTTTTTCAATTGGCGTTGAGTGTTCATTCTGGTCCCCAAAGACTAGCAAATGCTTAAATATTAACCAACAGTATAACATTCTCCCAGAGTAGCATTTACAACTGAACATGTTCACATTAGTCCCAAACGCTCATTGTTAAGAAGGGTTAACATACAAGGAGAGCGCTGTGTGCACACTCTTCTCTTCACGTTCTTGATAAATATGCACTGTTGTTTCAGTAAAAATGTCCACATGTAGGGCAAATGCTTTAAGCTGAGAGCAGATGGGCCCACCTCTGACACCTCTGGTTCCCACAAACTTTTCCAACACCTATGCTTTGAAGTTGTGTCACTGCACTGAGACACACATTGTGGTTCTGCACAATCCAGTTGTACCATGTTGTGGAGCTTCTGTAGCAACTCATTTATCGAACTATTTTTTAGAAAGTTCAAGTAGTGTAGATCAAACCAATTGAGGAGCTCCATGACATTTTTAAGCCCCAATGTCATCACTACCCAAATACAAGCTGGGTTATCAAGCACTTCTCAAGAACGCTTTAATGCCTTGCTCTTGTAAACTCTGATTATCTGACGATTAAGATTAAAATGAGCCATTTGTTTGTAAGAATTACATTTGGGCCTGAAAGAGACCCTTCCAGCAAGCAATCCTATCAAGGATCCAACCAGGAGTCAGGGTGGGAACAGGACATTGTGCCAGCTGGGCTCGAGGAGCCCACCGTTGCACCCTGTCTGCAGTAGACACCTATGGGGACCCTGCTCTGAGCCCCATGGCATGTCAGATGGCAACTGGTGTAGCTGATGGATACATAGCCCAGTTTCCTCACACATCTGGCAAGACAGTTCTGAGATACAAGTTCCAAGCACAATGAAGCTCCAGCTGCCCACAATGGAAACTCAGTCCCGACCCTTGTTGGCTGTCTTTCCTTCCCCAAGTCACTTCCCTATCAGCGCTTCCACCTCCCAAACAAGCTGCTTGCATGCAAATCCTTGCCTTGGGGTCTGCTTCTGGGGGAACTCAGACTAAGACGTCCCCATCCTTAGCAAGGATTTGAATGCAGTGCACATCTTCCAGGCTGGAGAGGGAACACCCACTGCCATCTGCTTCCACAGAGGCTCTGATCCAGCTGAGGTCTTCAGGATGTATAATCTGCTCTGAGATGTGAAAGCAGAGGCTACATGATGCCTTCACACCACACAGCATCGTCACCCCATCCGGTTCCCAGGTGTGTGCTCCAGGTGCAGGGTGGTCTGAACGGGAGGGGGAGGTGGCATGTTTTCCAGCCTTCTGTCTCTTTCTACAGACAACATCCCTCCAGCTGTTGTCGTTCCTCTTGTCATCCTGTGTAGGTTTAGCGAGAAAAGCAAGAGGCAAGGAAGGCTCTCGCAATCACAGAGCTGTGACCTGTGGCAGGATCCTAAGCCTCCCCTGAGCCCCGCATGTGAGACTCTAGGAAACTCGCCTCTTTGATGGAGGCAGGAGTGGCAGTGCCTTCAGCAGAGGCTTCCCCAGTGAACCAGCGTCCATAATACTCTTATTGTGAGAAGATAAATAGCATTCTTATTTGATGAATTTAAATCCATCGTTTTGTATTTGAGAATGCTGCATCAATATCAATCTAATGAACATTCATGACTTGCGGTTATATGGCCTGCCCGTGCAGAGACGGGGGACCCAGAATAAATGTGACATAGGCCCTGACCTTGCAGCAGCATGCAGGAGACAGACACGTAAGGAGATAAGATGGCATGAAATGATGTGCACTGGAGTGATAAAACAGTGCACCCAGGCACTGGGGGCTACCGATCCAGCCAGCAAGATCAGGGCGGGGGCGGGGGGGGGTGGCTTCCAGAAGTAAGTGACAACAAAACTGAGTCTCGAGGGTGGACAGAGTTCACAGGCCGGGGGACATGACAAGAGAGCATTCGTGGCAGAATAAAAAGCATGAAGAACACACACACTCAAGAGAAAGAAGTGTAGGTTTAAAGAGCATAACTTTATACTAAATAGTTAGAGGAATGTTGCTGTTTTAACACAAGCATAAATGATGCTCTGTTTAATATAAGGACATTAAAATTTAACAACAATGCTTTTTTAAATTAATAAATAGAGTACAGTTCTCAACAGACAACGTCGACATTCTATCCTTGAGCTTCCAGTGAGCCTCCGTCAGGGCTGAGAGATGCCAGGTACATACAGCCTGGTGCTGGAGGGGTGGGTCGGGATAACATGAAGATGGAGAGAGGCAAGGGGTTCGAGGAGGATGGGGCCGGGAGGATAGCCACAGAACATGCTATTCACTTTTCCTCATGAAATGCTTTGGTTTGGGGACCATCATAAGCTGTCCCTGACTCATTAAGAACCCTGCTGAAAAGACCTGACCAGTTGCCCAGAGCCCTCAGCGGCCTGTGCTGTGAGGGTTGGGAGGCCTTGCACTCGCTCTCTCCCTCTCTCTCCCCTACTTCTTGTAACATGAAGACAGTCAGACAGACATTTATCACATGGAGTTGTGTCCCTGGATGAGCCACAAAGTGGACTCTCTAGGGCTTCTCGTTAAGTTCCCTCTGCTGCCTCTCCATTGCCGCAGAATTCTAACCCAGTGCGGGAAGCTCCCTGACCTGCTTTCCTTGGATCTTGATATGGGGATGTTGACTTAGAGTTGATGGCAAATGAAGTAAAAGAGGGCTTTGAGATGTTTCTGAAGGAAGAAGTAAGAAAATGAAAACTGAATAAAATTAATTAGCTCCAAATCAGTATAATTTCCTACCAAGAATAATAAAGAAGCCTGCTAAAGAAAATAATCACTAAGGCCTCTCCTTGCACCAACAGCTCTCCCTGCCTTCTGCAGGAGCCGCCTGACCCTCTCCTCTTGCCCAAAGCTCCAGACATCTCAGGCAGCCTCTCCAGAGGTGCTGAGCTCCACCCCCACCATGGAGAGATCCCGCTGTGAGGTGGCTGACTGCCAAAGGCCCGAAGTATTAGGAGGCCTGTGAGAAACGTCTATTGGCTTTTCACGGCTTGTTTTACAGAAGATAGAGATGTTAGCAAATATACCGTTTTTTAAGTGACAGTAATTTTGGTGGCCTTGTCTCTTAGCAACACACGAAAATGAATGAATGATGTAAATATTGAAAACATAAACATCAGTATTTAAATAGGGAGAGTTAATCAACAAGCTGAGTAGTGAATAGAGGAATTTTGTTTTTGTTTTTTTAAGTGAAAAAGATTGTCCCCAGACTCAAAGTTCTTCCAACATTTGTGGAGATGGGCTTTCACAGGAAACAGCACAAAATCTCGCATTGCATTGTGGGCAGTGGATGGAAGTCCAGGAGGGGGCTGTGGGGATGGGGGGAGAAGAATGGTGGGCTCCGGCCTGTCCACCCGGATGAACTAGGCATTTATACAAAGAGCACTTTATAGGTTACAAACGATTTCCATTTTCCATGATCACATTTAACGCCCCCAAGCAGCGGGCATCGGGCCTTCTCTTCGTATCCTCACCTTACAGAGAGAACACACAGCTGGGCGAGGCCCAAAGCTGGTCGGCAGAAGTAACACTTCTGGAACTCGAAAGCACAGGCATCTAGTCCAGCACTTGAGCTCTTTCCCCAGAAGCTATGAAACGCAGCCTTGAGGGTAACATTAGACCCCATGCATGTGATGCTGCCTGCTCCTTTTTCTTTTCCTAAAAACACTGGCACCTGAGCTAACAACTGTTGCCAATCTTCTTTTCTTTTCCTGCTTTTTCTCCCCAAAGCCCCCCAGTACATAGTTGTATATTTTTAGTTATGGGTCCTTCTAGTTGTGGTATGTGGGACGCCGCCTCAGCGTGGCCTTGATGAGGATTTTTAGGCTGCTTAATTTTAAAATGGCTTATGATGAGGATTTTTAGGCTGGTTAGTTTTAAAACTACAGATGAGATTCAGGCTCCAAGGAGTGGAATTTGTTTGCCCCTTTGTTGGGAAACATTTACATTTCTAAGGGAAACCTCTATCTGTGAAGATGCCTCCCTCTCTGTGCTAGGAAGAAGGGGGGATGGTCTTATCTCTAGAAGCTCTTGGTCAATGCCAGAGGCAAGAACTTAAGTTGGTTACTGTCTGGCAACCTCATGTAACTGACCCTCCCCCCCACAAATCCTCCTTTGTCTTTAGCCAAGGATAAAATTCAAGTGGTGACTTCTGCCATTTACTCAATCCGGTTTGATTCTTATCTAAAAGTTGTGGGGCCGCCAAATGGCCAGACCAAAGGGGCACTGATACCATTTTAACTTTTTTACATATTCTTTGTCTTGTAAAGAGATGACTCACATACCTATGCCTTAAATTTAGTCCTAACCCTCAACTCGGGGCAGCATGCCAGCGGGGGCAGCAGCAGCGGCTCTGCCTGCCCATGGGCTCTGTCCCCATGCCAGCGGGGGCAGCAGAAGCGGCAGCAGCAGAAGCTCTGACTGCCCGTGGGTCCTGTCCCCACGCACCAGCTCTGCCTGCCCATGGGTCCTGTCCCCATGCCAGCGGGGGCAGCAGCAGCGGCTCTGCCTGCCCATGGGCTCTGTCCCCATGCCAGCGCGGGCAGCAGAAGCGGCAGCAGCAGAAGCTCTGACTGCCCATGGGTCCTGTCCCCATGCCAGCGGGGGCAGCAGCAGCGGCTCTGACTGCCCATGGGTCCTGTCCCCATGCTATTCTACACTATTCTCTAAATAAAAGAGCACTACTGCCAGATCTTGAGAGTCTAAGAAATCTTTCTTTCGACTCCTCGGCTCACCGACCCCGCATCAGCCTGATGAGCGCTGCCATGTCCGTGCCTAGGATTCGAACAGGTGAAACCCTGGGCCATAGAAGCAGAGCTCGTGAACCTAACCACTGGGCCACAGGCCGCCCCCTGCCTGCTCCTTTTTAAAAGATTGGAGAGACGCACAAGAGCACAAATGAGTGAATCCTGACCCACTGGCCCTGAGACCCGCCCTTCCCTCACCCCCAAGATGCCAATTTCTCACTCTCCAATGGCCCCGAAAACAGAGCAAGCTTCTTTGAGAACTGCTAAGTGCTGCAGAGAAAATCTTTCTTTCCCAGCAGGAAACACAGTTTTCAGGGCCTGAGTCTGAAATCCACTTAGTGAAAATTCAGAATTGAAATGCGTGTTTCATTTGCATCTTTTGAAAAGGTCTGTGAACACACATTTGGCCTAAGCTTATATTGAAAATTCCTTTAGACTTTAATATTTACAATATAAAATGATTCAGTTTTTCTTTGACGGAACTTGAATCGTTTCAGCCATCTGAACCCAGTTCAGCACTTGATTTTGTTCCCTTCCTTTACACACAAACGCAGGCATGCATGCACATGCACACGCGCACACACACAAGTGCTTGCACACGTACATGCATACACACACTTGTGAATGCACACACTCATGTACCCAAAGTGACATTCACACGCATGCAAACATACACACGTGCATACACGCCAGCACACACACCAGCATGCACACAAACACGTGTGCTCACACTTCATGCACTTTTCATGCACAGACTGACCCAGTCGATGCAGAGAGTGGAAGGAATAAGCATTGGGCTGTGCCATCTGCTGTGCTTCAATCTTCACTATTTCATTCTAGCTCTCCATCTACCTCCCCCTTACATTCTCCTGACCTTGTGCTTTTGGAAACTCCACTGTGATGCATTATTTTACAACAAAATTCTGGGAGAGAGGGCAGCTTAAGGTCCCCCAAAGCAAGCATGAATCCTCTCCCATAGTAGCCAGGCCAAAAAGTTCAGACTTTCTTGAATGCCTCCAGTAACAGGGAACTCACCCCCTTCTGAAGTAGTCTTATTCTTTTTCTCACATCTCCTGACTTCAAGCTAGTTGGGCTGCTGGAGTTCTGGTCCTGGCTCTGTTCTTCCCCCTGGGTGAACTTGGACACATCATTTCCTGTCCTGGGCCTCACATTTGTCAGGAGGGAATTGGAGCAATCTTCTCAATGGAGATGTTTTGATAATTCAGAAACTATTAAAATATTCTTTCTTATTTTGAGCCAAAAATCTCCTTCCCGGGGCTGGCCCCATGAC